>NW_016107445.1:2527399-2548446 GCF_001604975.1 Cebus imitator
CATATTTCTTGGAGACTTTGCTCGTTCTTTTTTATCCTTTTTTCTCTAATCTTGTCTTTTTGTTTTATTTCATGAAGTTGGTCTTCGGCCTCTGATATCCTTTATTCTACTTGATCAATTCGGCTGTTAAAACTTGTGCATAGTTCGCGAAGTTCTCGTGTTGTATTTTTCAGCTCCATTAATTCACTTATATTCCTCTCTATATTTTGTGTTATTTTTAACATTTCTTCAAACCTTTTTTCAAAGTTCTTAGTTTCTTTGCATTGGGTTAGAACAAGTTCTTTCAATTCCCAGAAGTTTCTTATCATCCACTTTTTAAAGCCTGCTTCTGATAATAACACAGTCTTTCTCCATCAGGCCTTGTTCTATTGCTGATGAGGAACTGTGATCCCCTGTGGAGGGAGAGGCGTTCTGAGTTTGGGTATTCTCAGCCTTTTTAGGCTGGTTTCTTCCCTTCTTTATAGATTTATCCATCTGCGGTCTTTATAATTACCGTCTTTATAGTTGGGTTTCTGAATGGACGTCCAACTTGATTCCCGGCGCTACAATCTGAGCAACCCACTGCGCCGGCCAAAACAGCAGCTTTAAGATTGATGGTGCTTTTCTGACTCTGCACCAAGAACCGCCGCTCCAAGGCAGCGGCAAAACCGCCTCACCGGCCTCAAGAGTCATGCTGGCGACACGTGGGGCTCCTCCGCTGGGAATCTCCTGGTGCGTGAGCAACAAAAATTGATCTGAAAGTGTGGCGTCCTCTCATTCTCTGCGCTTTCAGTGGGAGCTACAATCCCAAGCTGCTAGTGATCAACCATCTTGGATCTCTCTCACAAAGCAAACACACTTATGTAACCATATCTAACTTAGATACAACCCCTGAAGTCTTTGTGCCCCCTCTGGTCATTAATCTTCCAATGTAACCAGTGTTCTGACTTTACATACCATACTTGCAGCTCATTTACTCTTTGCTATGTAGTATTCTATAGTATAAATATACCCAAATTTATGTACCCAATATATGGTTGATTCACATTTGAATTGTTTCTAGTTGAGGGCAAATATAAATAATGCTGTTACGAATATTTCTGAACATATCTTTAGAAGAGCATGTATATCTGCTTCCATTAGGTAGATATCTAGGACTGGAATAACTGAATTGTAGGCTATGTTTATGTAAATAGAATATGGCAGCTGTTATACTTCTGCTTTCCAAACTACATGGAAACTGTAACACCACACTCACCTGGAGAAGTATAAGTGAAAATTTGGAAACAAAATCCAGCTTATCTAAATCAACTCAAAGTAAATTTGCCTCTTTTATTATCTTAAATGAGATTTTGCTCATTATTTTTGTTATTGTTTAGGAAAACCATCGCTTGTGGAATATTGGTCTAGTTTTTTAGCAATATTTATGAACTAACTTGTGTGCCTGTTTGATTTTTTTTTTAGTATTTAAATGATCCAATTACCCTAACTGCAAAAAAATTATTTTGACCCTTTTAGACCCTAGATCCTATCCTTCGATGCCTTCATAACTGTTATTTCTTTTCTTTTTCCTATTAGTTTATAAAAGATTCTACAATGCAGAGCAGTGACAAAAAAGCAGGTAAGCCTATTTTTTTCTAAGTTTAGTTGAAATGCCACTGATTTTTATTCATGTTTTGTTTTGCTATTAGATTCATCGGATAATTCTTACACAAAAGAAAATATTCTGTTAAGTCTCCTAGAAATTCTCAAATTTATGTTGAATTTTATCAATTTTTTAACATATTGAGAGAAATGTATATTTTTCTACTTGATTATACTGGTATATTAGATTATTTGTTTATCATACATTTTCTTATATTGACCCCTCCTAACATTATATGATAAACTATCCTTGTTCTTGATGTAGTATACTTTTTAGACATTGCTAAATTTAATTTGCTATAATTTTTACATCTAGGTTCAGAAAATGAGAATGGCCAGTACTTTCACTGGACTCTTTTTGTTCATATCAGGATTATGTTAGACATACAAAATGATTTGTATAACTTCCTCGGATTTACTGTGCCCTGAATAAGTTTTTATGCTCTAGGAAAGTTGAGATTTTCTGTTCCTCAAAGATGTAGCAAAAAATGCTTTAAAAAATATTTAGCCTGTTCTATTTTGAGAGGTAGATACTTAAATATCATTTCAGCAAATCCTTTGTTAGTGTTTATGTAGATTTCTTTATAATTATGAGTCAGTTTGGTATTTTTTATTTTCTTAAAATAATGTAT
Source organism: Cebus imitator (assembly GCF_001604975.1). Taxonomy (NCBI): domain Eukaryota; kingdom Metazoa; phylum Chordata; class Mammalia; order Primates; family Cebidae; genus Cebus; species Cebus imitator. The sequence continues at coordinate 2,529,655 of NW_016107445.1, forward strand.
CTTATTTTCAATATTTAAAAATCTGGCCGGGCGCGGTGGCTCAAGCCTGTAATCCCAGCACTTTGGGAGGCCGAGGCGGGTGGATCATGAGGTCAAGAGATCGAGACCATCCTGGCCAACATGGTGAAACCCCGTCTCTACTAAAAATACAAAAAATTAGCTGGGCATGGTGGTGTGTGCCTGTAATCCCAGAGACTCAGGAGGCTGGGGCAGGAGAATTGCCTGAACCCGGGAGGCGGAGGTTGCGGTGAGCCGAGATCGCGCCATTGCACTCCAGCCTGGGTAACAAGAGCGAAACTCCGTCTCAAAAAAAATAAAAATCTTTGTATTTATAATGATGGCCCATTATTTAATCTTGAAGTTGCTTATATGTTAATGCTCTTACATTTCAAGATCATACTGATGAGAAGTTTTAAAAAATTGTTTTGTATTTTATGCTTCAAAGAAATAGCCTTCTGTTTTGCTCTCTTCATAGACAACTTTAGAAAAGTCATCATAAAATGCATGCTATCATCGTAGAGGCTTGGTACTTCTGACTATCTTGAATTATTTCTTATAATAGAAAAGAAATAAAAAGAAACATGTATTATGTAAAAATATCAAGTAGCCAGATTTTAAACTGCATACCTGAGGTAAATATTTATACATTCCAACTTTTATTGATTCATTTATTTCAATCATTGATTTCAGACATATCTTTGGGGGCATAGATACTGGCATGGTGATAAGATCTGATGGAAATGTAATAAGCAAAATTAGACACAGGCTTGCTTGCATGTAACTTTCCTTGTGGACAAATATATAAATATAAAAGAGTAGCTTTGATAATAAAGAGATGATATTTTAAGTGCATAAAAGCGAGACTTAGCCTTCCTTGGAATAGAGAAAGTTTCCTTAAGGTTGAATTTCAAGCTTCAGGATAAAGTGACTTAGTTATGTAACTAGGGGAGAAAAAAATTTCCAGACATATGCCAAATCATATAGTGAAGAAAATGTGGGGGACAGGAAAAATTAGTAAAACAAACAGTATAACTGGAGCTAATTGACAAAGGCACCTCATGGTGAGAACATTTAAAGAACAGCTTCAAATTCTTTTAAAAAGTATAGAAAACATAAATTATTATTTTTAGTAAATGTAGGCTAGGTTACATAGAAGTATCTTCAAGTTAGACAACAAAATTCTGAATAATATATTAAAAAAATTCAAAAATTAATCAAAGGTCTGAAAGACAAATAGCAGGACAAAACAGAACAGAAATTGAAAATCTCGAGATGTTAACAATATCCTCAAATAAGATTTGAGGATAGATTAAATCAGGTTGTAAAATTTAAGTGAGATTTTTATGGACTTGAAAAGACAATAGAACTCAATGTCATATTAATGTTTACCCACCATTCATTCCAATTTCAGGAGAAGAATGAGCCAGAATGAAATCACTAGCACTCCTACCTTCCTTACAAGGCTAACTGGAAGCCTGCCTTATCACTGAATAGAGGAGTTGGAAATAAACAAAAGAAAGTCCTGAGAGATATAAAAATTTTAAACTTCTATGTTCCCTTGAACATAGCAATCAAATATTTAAAGTAAAATATTATAATCCTACAAATAGGGAAATTAAATCATAGTGTGCAAGTTTTAATATCCTCCTACTTAATAAAGAAATTAAAATATAAAAATATTTAAAATTTTAAAAATATCTGAACAATATGATTACCAAAAGTAAATAACAGACATATATAAAACTTTCTTCCCAATAATTTTAGCTTGTTTTCTTCTTTAAAATAAAAATAAAAATCTATTTTCAAATGATATGATTCTGGTTGACCATTAAGCAAATGCAAACAAATTTGAAATAATTAAAATAATATACAGTTTGTTCTCTGAACACAATGAAATTACTGTAAAAATAAACCACAAAACAAATAACTAGAATATTCTAAAAAAATTAAGAATATAAAGACTAGAAAAATGAAGTGAAGGGACATCAGCAAGATGGAAAAAATAGGAAGTCCCATATCCTTCCTCCCCGCTTTGAATACACTGACTCAACAACAATATGTAGACAAATTTCCTTAGGGAAAATTCCAAAGACAGAGAGAGAATTCTGTACCCCACATGGGCATGAATCCAGCATCATTGAAGCCACTAGGAACATCTATGACACTCTTTCTACTTAGTATTTTCCCCTGGCATATCATTACACAATTGGGGGAAAAAACCCAAATCACAGTTTCTCCCTAGAGCAGGAAGGAGAGAACTGCACCATTCATTCAACATTCTGACTTTTTTTTTGAGACAGTCTTGCTCTGTCGCCAGGCTGGAGTGCAGTGGCACGATCTCGGCTCACTGCAACCTCCGCCTCCCGGGTTCAAGCAATTCTCCTGCCTCAACCTCCCGAGTAGCTGGGACTGCAGGCACACACCACCATGCCCAGCTAATTTTTGTATTTTTTAGTAGAGACGGGGTTTCACCATGTTGGCCAGGATGGCCTCGATATCTTGACCTCGTGATCTGCCCGCCTTGGCCTCCCAAGTGCTGGGATTACAGGCGTGAGCCTCCATGCCTGGCCAACATTCTGACTTTTTAAGAGTCTTCCCAAAGGAATAGTTTCTGTCTTGTCTCAAAGTGCTGACAGGAAATGGCCCCAAACCGGGAGCTGTATAGAAAAAAAAAAAAGATAATGATTTTGACTAGTACACCAGAGACCCGTTTCCAGCTCAGCACAGAGCTAGTGGGTGAAATGTCTTAAATTGAAGCTTCTTTCTGGAGAAGAAAATAGTTGAAACATCCATCCATATAATATTTGAAAGGCTGCCCAGGAGACTAGCTTCTAAATTACTTGTCTAGGAACAATGACAGAGCTGGGCATACTCTATGTACCTGGGGGCCACTTTGAACAAAGTCAACATTTGGAATAGTATGCATTCACTGTCAGAATCCCTCTCCTGGTTTTATGGGACATGACCAAGAAATCTCATAGTCCCCCAATATCTACCTGGTGGGAAAGGGCAAACTGAATATATATTTACTGTCTAGTCTTTCAGGTAGCTGCTTTAATCTTGCCTGTCTGAGTTCTGATGGGATCAAGCTAAATCTAGATGCCTGGTGGCCAGTGAGAATAGCAACAGAAATAGTTCAACAGTGTGTCGCCTCTCCAGAGGAGGTGCAGTACAGCAGATAGATCACAGAGGGATTAAGAAATTAACAGGGGGAAAAAGGCACATCCCTCTAATTTTAGGACTTCACATGTGTAAGTCCAAACAAGACACATCCACAGAAAAGTTTTGATCATGCCGGTGAGTAAAGACGTGGAGAGGTGGTTGTTCTTTTAAATGCACAGACCTCACCAGAAAGCATCAAAGATCATGAAAACAGAGAAAAATGTCTCTGACAAAGGAACAAAATAAAGCTGAGGAAACAGATTCTAAAGATATGGAGGTATATGAAGTACCAGAACAAATAATTCAAAATAACCATCATAGAATGCTCAGTGAGGCCAAGAAAATCGTGTGAACAAAAAAGTATTTAAACTAAAATCTACAAAATATAAAAGAACTGCTAAAATAAATTTTGTAGCTGAAGAATTCAATGACTAAGTTAAAAAAATTCACTAGAAGGGTTAAACGTGAGACTTGATGAAGCCAAAGAAAGAATCAGTAAACTCAACAATAGGTTATTGGAAATTAGCTAGATACAGGGAAAAAAAAGGAAAAAAAATAGAATGAAAATGACTAAGAAAAGCAGAAAGGATTTATGAGACATCATTCATGAAACCAAATATATATTATGTAAGTCCCAGAAATGATGAGAAAGGATCAGAAAGCTTATTTAAAGAATTAATGATTGAAAACTTCCTACATCTGTGGAAGGAACTGGACATCCATATTCAAGAAGAACAAAAGATTCCAAATGAGATAAACCCAAAGAAATCCACATTTAAATCAAATTGTCAAATGTCAAAGACAAAGAAAATTTTGAAAACAGGAAAAGAAAGTTGGCATAACACATACAAAGGAATATTTAAAAGACTATAGATGGATTTCTTAGCCAAAAAACCTTGCAAGTCAGAAGGTAGTGGGATGATACACGACAAGAAGTAAAATAAAAAACATTGTGATCCATGAATACTACAACCAGAAAAACTTTCCTTAAAAAATGATGGAAAAATGGACTTTCCCAGGTAAACAAAAGCTGAGGGAGTTCATTACCACTAGACCTTCCTTACAAGAAAAGCTAAAACTTTTTCTTTATGATGAATCAAAAGGATGCTACACAGCAACACAAAAGCATAGAAAAATACAAAGCTTTCAGATAAAGGTAAACATATACAGAAATACTGTATACTGTAATTGTCAAGCTTTAGTTTTACTAGAGAAGTTATAAAAGTATTAAAACATGTAAAATATATTAAGAGGTACACAATATAAAAGGATGTAGAGGTTTTCTATGTGATTAAAGTTATCAGCTCAAGATAAAATGTTATAACTTTAAGATATTTTATATAAGTCCTGTAGTTGACACAAAGAAAATTTCAATGAAAGATTTACAAAAGAAAAAATAGAAAGGAAACCAAACATGTAATTATAAAAATAATCAATAAAACACACAGAGAGAAAAAAGAGAGTCTATGAAGTTACAAGACAAACAGAAAACAAATAACAAAGTGGCAACAGCAAATTCTTCCCTATTAATAATTACTTCAGATATAAATAAATTAAAATGCCCATTCAAAAGACACAGGGAGGCTGAATGAATTAAAAAGCAGGGCCAACCTATGTCTATAAGAGACTAGTTTAGATTTAAAGACACATGTAGGCTGAGAGTAAAAGGAAGGAAGATTATCTTATGTAAATGGTAACTAAACGAGAGCAAAGGTGACAATACTTATATAAGACACAATAGATGTTAAATCAGAAACTTTTAAAATTGACATAGAATGACATTGCTTAATGTTAAAAATGTAAATTCACCAAGAAGATAGACTAATTATAAATATATATGTACCCAATATCAGATTTCCAAATAAAGCAAACACTAAAAGACTGAAGTGAAAAATATATAACAATATAATAGTTGTATGGGATTTCAAAACCAGAAATTAATTAATTTCCAGAATCTGGAAATTAATAAAAGGAAAAAACCTAGAAAATTCACAAATGTATGGAAATTAAACACATTCTTGAATAATCAATGGGTAAATACAAAATATCTTGAGACAATCAAAAACTAAAACACGGGCCGGGCCCGGTGGCTCAAGCCTGTAATCCCAGCACTTTGGGAGGCCGAGGCGGGTGGATCACAAGGTCAAGAGATCGAGACCATACCGGTCAACATGGTGAAACCCCGTCTCTACTAAAACTACAAAAAATTAGCTGGGCATGGTGGCACGTGCCTGTAGTCCCAGCTACTCAGGAGGCTGAGGCAGGAGAATTGCCTGAACCCAGGAGGCGGAGGTTGCCGTGAGCCGAGATCACGCCATTGCGCTCCAGCCTGGGCAACAAGAGCGAAACTCCGTCTCAAAAAAAAAAAAACAACAACAACAACAACAAAAAACACAACATACCAAACTTGTGGGATGCAGCAAAATCAGTAATAGAAGGAAATTTATATTGAAAAATGCCTATATTAAAAAAGAAGAATGATCTCATATAAACAACCTAACTGAAGAAACTAGAAAAAGAAAAATATGCCAAGCCTAAAGTTTGCAAAAGCAATTAACAAAAATTAGGTCAGAAAAAAAGAAAGAAAACATAAAAATAATAGGAAGAACATCAATGAAATGAACAGTTGTTTTTTTTGAAAAGATAAACAAAATTGTTAAGCTTTTAGCTAGATTTAAATAAAAAGAGAAAGCTAACTACATAGGAAGAAAGAGTGGACATTACAAGTGATATTACAGATATAAAAAAATAAGAGATAATTAGTAACTATTACATGCCAATAAATTCAATAAAATAAATTGACAAATTTTTATAAACATATTAATGCCTAGGCCTGAATTATGAAGAAGTAGGAAATCTGAATAGACATATAAGTAGTAAGGAGTATTAATTAAAATCAGAAACTTCTAACAAAGAAAAGGTCAGGTCTAGATGACGTCTCTGATAAATTCACTCAAATATAACCAAACAAAAAAAACAAAAAACAAACAACTGCAGACCCTGGTAAACATAAATTCAAAAATATTGAAGAATATATTGGCAAACTGTATTCAACAGTATTATTAAAGTATTATCCACCATGACCAAGTAGAATTTATCCTTGGGATAAATGGATGATTTAACATACATAGATGAATTAATGTAATACACCACATTAACAGATCAAAGAATAAGAATCACACATTTATCTCAGTAGATGCAGAAAAAGAATTTGACAAAATTCAACATTCTTTCATGATAAAAACTTACAACAAACCAGGAATAGAAGAAAATTAACTTCACACAATAAAGTCTATACATGAAAGTCCATGGCTAGCATTTCACTCAACAGTGAAAAATTAAAAGAGTTTCCTTTAAGGTCCAGAACAAAGCAAGAATATCCACTCTTACTACTTATTTTCATCCTCATGGTAGAAGCCGTATCCAGAGCAATAAGGCAAGAAAAATATATAAAAAATATATAAAAGGCATCCAACTAGAAAAAGAAGTAAAATTTTCTGCTTGCAGGTTAAATACATTTTTGTGCAGAAAATCCTAAAAACTCTATGAAAATTATTAGTATGTTAATAAATGAATTTAGTAAATTTGCAGATACAAAGTAAACATACAATAATCAGTTTATGTACTAACAATAAACCTTCTAGAATGAATTATAAAAATAATTCATTTATAATAGCATCAAAAATAATAATGTACTTAGAAATCTACATAATATGGAAGAAGTAAGTTTGAAAGATACAAGTAAATAGGAAGACCTCTCGTATTCATGTATCAAAGGCTTAATATTGTTAAAATGTCCATACTACTTAAAGTGATCTATAATATAGGAAGCAATCACCTGAATGGAGAAGTAACCTACAGAATAGGAGAAAATATTTATAAACCATGTTTCTGTTAAAAGGTTAATATCTAAAATATGTAAAGAACTACTACAGCTCAACAGCAAGAACAACAAATAACCATAGTTATGGGTAAAAGATTTGAATAGACATTTATCAAAAGAAGATATATGAATGGCCAAGAGGTATATGAAATGATGCTAAACATCACTAATAATCAGAGAAATGTAAATCAAAACCACAATGACATATCACCTCACACCTCTTAGAATGAGTATTATTTTTAAAAGGCAAAATATAACAAGTGTTGAGGATGTGGAGGATTTGGAACCCTTGTACATTGTTTATAAAGTGTAAAATGGTCTAACTACGATGGAAAACAATATTAACTCCCTCCCACCATTTAAAAAAGAACTTCAGCAATTCAAATTCTCAGTGTATACCCAAAAGAAGTAAAATCAAAACCTTGAAGAGATATCTACACTCACGTTCATTACAACATTATTCATAGTATTCAAGATATAGAAACAATCTAAATCATCTACTGATGGATGAATGGATAACAAAATTGTAGTATACACATACAATGGAATATTACTTAGCCTTAAAAATAGGGAAATCTTGTGATTTGTGACAATATGAATGAACTTTTAGTTACGTTAGGTAAAATAAACCAGTCACAGAAGAACAAATATATCATGATTTCACTTATGTGAGGTATCTAAAATAGTCAAACTCACAGAAGAAAAAGTAGAATGGTGTTTGTCAGCAGCTGGGTTGGGGGAAAGAGAAGGTACTGTTTAATAAGCATAAGGTTTTAGTTATGCAAAATGTGAAAATTTCTAAAGATCTGCTGTGTAACATTGTGTGTGTAGTTAGTATTGTATTGTACACTTACAATTTGTTAACAGGGTAGATCTCATGTTATGTGTTTTCTTCAACCACAATAAAAAAGATAAACCAGAAAGTATATTCCTCAACATATGTAGATTAAATAAAATAATTTAGAAATTAGAAAACATTTGAACTAATTGGTAGTTAATACTGCATAGAAACACATATGTAGGCTGCAAAACTTGATTTCTAAAGAAATTTAGAATCTTCATTGTATATATTAGAAAATAATTGAGATTGACCATTAATGAGGTTGTCTCAAAATTAGAAAGTTACAGCTAAATAAATACAGATGATGTGAAATTCCAAAGAGAGAGAGAAAGGAAGAGAAACAAATGAGAATTTAGACAATGTCAGGCCTGAAAAAGAGTATGACATTAAATATGCTAAAATATTGCATTGAGAATAAGAGTATAATAAGATCAACTATATGCCATATACATATATATGTGTATATATATACACATATATATGTATATATATACATATATGTGTATATATATATACATATATGTGTGTGTGTGTGTATATATATATATATACACACACATATATGTATATATATATATATGAGGCAGAGTTTCCCTCTGCCACCCAGGTTGAAGTACAGTAGCACAACCATGGCCCACTGCAGCCTCTCCCTCTCTGGTTCAAGCAATCCTCCCACCTTGGCTTCCTGCATAGTTGGGGCTATAGGCATGCACCACCATGCCTGGCTAATTTTTGTAATATGCTAACATGTTACAAAAATGAAATCAAGAAATTCCTAGAAAATTATAGCTTACCAAAATTCATTCAAGATAAAATAAAAAACTTGAACATTCCTATAACTAAATAAAGATTTGGTTTGATAGTTCATAGTCCTACTACCAGTCACATTGACTTTATTAGAAAACTGTACGTATTTGAAAAGAGATAACTACCATCCTATGCAGTCATATCTAAGCAAAACTGGTAATATGTTGCCATTTATTTTGTGATACTAGTACAATAAACAACAGGAAAATTATAGGCTATTCTCTTTCATGAATATCTACCTATTTATATAGATATAGTAACCTAAGAAAAAAAAATCACATTTGTCAAGTTTCCAGAAGAATAAATATTGTTATATTCAATAATTTAATTAGAAAGGGAGCAATAAGTAAGCCATTTGCAGAGTTGTGGTAGCTGCTATCCCTGTGGAATACTGCAGTGTCCAGAAATAAAGCAAATCCAAGAAGCCAATTCAATCTCCAAGTTTTAGAGTGCCTGGCAAGAGCTGTAGCTGTGACTGAAACATTGTGTTACAGGAGCTGTGGCTGTAGCCACTGATATAACCTCATCACCGGAGGAAACAGAATGCTGGTGACAGGGTAGTGACAAATGAATGCCCTGACATCTCTCTGACATCTCAGCTCTCCTCATAGCATCTGCTGGTCTATTGGATAAAGCCTATTATAAAAAATGCATTCATTTGAAGTGCACGTATAATAAGCAAACAATAACACAAAATCGTATTTTACACTACATGTGCCAACAGATTAAAAGGGCTAAAAAGATTAGCCACAGGGAGAGTATATCTGAAATGTTTGTAATTGATCAAGAATAAGTATCCAGAATTTATAAAATTTTCTACTCTAGTTCCAGTAGCCATGCCAAAGAATATTTCTAGCTCATGCCTAAAGAGACATGTAAGAGAGTTCAATGAAACACAGTATGAATTTGCAAATATTTCAAACCAGCCCAAATGCACAAGAGTAGAATGTCAAAAATACAAATTATGCTCTAGTCATAGCTTAAAAAACTAGACAGTATTTAGGTGAATAAATTATATCTCTTAATTCAACATGAATAAATCCCAGAAAGACAATATTGTGTGACAGAAGCAAGTTTTCATTTACATAACTTCTATAATAATAAAAGTATAAAACATGGATGGAAACATTATTGTAATTAAAGTACAGTGCTTACTCTGAAAGAAAGGGAATATTTGTATGACTATAAGCATCAGTTGTATGTTTAGAATTTTACATAGTTGAAGCCATTTGTGGTGGTCTGTGCCTATAGTCTCAGCTACTCCATAGGCTGAGGCAAGAGGATTGCTTGACCCCAGAAATTCAAGACCGGGGGGGCAAGATAGTGAGAACCTGTATCAAGAAAACAAAAACAAAGCAAAAAAAAAATTTAAATTATTTGGTTAAAAAAAAATTCAGAAGAAATATATCAGAAATATATAAAGTTAATATATTGAATGAATAATCTAAATTATAATGTAACTGTATCTTTTTACATTTTTAAAGTAAATATTATAATTTTATGAGAACAGCAGGCTAGAAATTTTTAGATACAGAAAAATTTAGTGATTGCATTTTCAGTAAAATTAGTTCCACTAAAACTGTATATAGTTTCATATTTGTGGCATTCTGGCCCAATAATGCTGCCAAACTACCATGGCTCTAGTTGGAAACAAATGATGGCAGAAACATTGCAGCTTTAAAGGTGAGATAGATCAGCATTCAGGACTCTCAAAACTGCTTGTAATTTAATGGGGGAAATTTCAGCTAGACAATTGCTAAGGGAATAAGATCCAAATTCTAAGCATAAACTCTGCCCGAACCCTGGCTGACAGGTAACATATACATGTATGAGGTGAGAATTCTGAGGTGCCTGACAAAAAGAAAAAAGGAGGCAGAGAGGAGAAAAAGCTACTCTTGAAAAATAGTGCTACACAGATGTAATTTGTGACTTTTCAAATTCCTGAGTCCACTAAATGGAGATGGCAGAATGAATGACCAAAGTACTTGAAAATAGATTAGTAAGTTGCCAAATTCCCCCAAAAAGAAATAAAAATTAAAGAGAAATAATCGGGACTTCAGTTTTATTGGAAAACATCAAATAGTACAGTATTTATGCAATTAGGAACTTAGAAGAAGAAATGAGATATTTGCAGGATGAAATATGGATTAAATAATGGCCATCAACTTCTCACATTTGATATAGAACATTAATTATCAGATCTAGAAACCATATATTTTATATAATTCCCTTAACTTAAAATTTTAAGGTCTGAGCCCACAAGAAATGTTGGAGCTTTTGTAGTTTTGGAAGAAAGCCAGAAGGGAATGGTGTCTAACTGCTTTGCTTCTTCATATCCACTGCTAGGCAAACAGTGGCATGTTACAGCTCTTTTTGTAGCCATTCTTGGGGGGTAAGGGTTCCAGGTTCTCATCCCCCAATGAAGAGGAGTGAGGTATGCAGACATTGGAAAGTGAACAAAGCAGAGAATCATTTTATTGAGAGACAGAAAAGCTCTCAACACAAGAGAGGACCAGAAGTGAGTAGCCTTTGGTGTGAGGGGGCCCCCAAACGGTAATCCTTTGTGAGACTAAGTCCAGGATTTTGTGGGATCAGAATGGGGGCGTGTTAGTGCTGATTGATTCATGGCAGGCCTGAAAAAAACACCATTCAATTGGCTAAAAGGCATCAAGGAAGTTCTCACTGTGGTTGTGAACTCTACCCAAACTGGCAGCTTGGTTTTACAGCTTCAGGCTCTCTTTGGCTTGAAGTTTGGGTTTCGCTGGGGACCCATCACTATCTGACTAGGAATTTGTCTCCTGTCACTATCAGCGTAAAGATTCTTTGGAGGAGTGATAGAAATTTTCCTGATTATTTTGGTGGTTTCACAGTTATACATTTCTATCAAAACTAATTGAATTATATATTTTAAATGGATAGAGCATAATGCATATAAATTTTACTTCAATAAATTGTAAACATTAAAATTGAATACTTTACAAGAGCATGAGTAGTTTATCCACAATAGAATATTTAAACAGGCAGAGATATAACAAAATTTCCAAGTTCACAAATAATTCAATACATTTTATTATATAAAATACTCATATAATTTTTCAACTCGCAACTGTCAAAATTTAAAAACATAATGCTTGGTATTGATGGAGTCTGATAAATAGATGTTCCAATGTAGCCTTATTTATAAGTATACACAATATTCTTTATCTCTTTAAGTAAAAATATTTTCAAAGATATATGTTAGTCACTGTATTTTTTTGTAATAGTGAAAAAAAGAATAACCTAGTGCACACCAATCAGGCATTGGTTTAACATGTAACAGTTTATTAACAATGAAACGGTGAAAGGAAGGGCATGGAGTTCACATTACTTGAATTTGTTCTTCCCTTGGAAGGTGTGTAACACCGGCAAGTTATGTAATCTTTCTGATTCTTCTTCTGTAAAATGTGAATGATATTAACTGCGTTTTAAAGCAATCTTAGTTCCAAAGTAGCAGCTTTAGTTGGCAGTGATTAAAGTTACCCCAATTGGCAGATCTATATCTGCACACTGCTTAAAACAAGTGACAATCAGAATGAAAGGCAGATAATCTAGAAAAATTAAAAACCCTGGAGCCAAAATTTCAGAAATCAATCCAGAGTTCAGAGAATTAGCCATAGCTGCTATAACTCTATTGATTAATTGGTCACCTTAATAGGACATGAGCGTCCCTGGTGCTTTTATTTCTGCTTTCACAGAAATTTTCACTGGTCTAAACATGCTTGTAAATCTCTAGAAATCTCAGTCTCATAATTATGAATCAGCTGTTATTGAATAGAGTTGTCTGATTATAAGAAGGTTTGCATTTATTCACATTTGTCACATTTACTAGACCAGTCACATGATTAGACCAGTGTTTGACTAAAATGGGCTCCAGTGTCTATCCAAAATGCCATGTAAATTAACTATTACAGTATAATTATCCCACATTTTGCTTATCCACTCCTCAGTTAATGGACATTTGTGTTGTTTCTACTTTTTGGCTGTTATGAATAATGCTATTTTGAACAGCTATTGTTGCTGTTGTTATGAACAGCTATTGTTGCATGAAGTTGCTACCATTTTCTGTGTCAGCCATCAAAGATAAAATGAGAAGGCAAAGACCACATCTCTGCCCTAATAGAGATGATTATCTATTCAAAGTATTTACTTTTGAAAACATAATTAAGGTAAAATAAGAGTAAATTAGGTGTATATATACCATCGAAATATATATATATATACACACATACATACACACATCTGGAAAAAAATGTATATGTAGAGACCACAAAAAAAGTCTAGGAGCAAAATAAATCTGTGTCAGTAATGGTAGAGGGGAGAGATTTAAGAAGTCTTACAAAAAGAGGACTTTTTTTTTTTTTTTTTTTTTTGGATATAGGGTCTTACCCTGTCACCTGGGCTGGAGTGCAGAGGTATGATCATGGCTCACTGCAGCCTTGGCCTCCCTGTTTAAGCCATCTTCCCACTTCAGCATCCCAAGTAGTTGGGACAACCTGCACATACTACCCTTCCTGGCTATTTTTTTTTTTTTTTGTAGAAGTAGGATTTTTGCCATGTTTCCAAGGCTTTCTGACACTCCTAGACTCAGGAAATTCTCCCACTTCAGATTCTCAAAGTGCTGGGATTACAAGTGTGAGCCACCACGTGTGGTTAAAAAGATTGCTTTTGAGCTGGCTCTTGAATACTGATAAGGCTACACAAGAAATCTTCCAGCAGGGATAGTTCCAAGCAAGATAACGATATTTTCAGGCTTGTAAAATGTTGATTATATGCAAATAATTTTGCAGTTGCATAAATTAGGATTAGCAATAGGTTGCTTGTGAAGAGATCTTTTGTTACGTATGTGCATAAATAATTATCATATAAACAATTTGTTCTACTTTATTTTTCCAGTGATAATTGGAGTTAATATATAATGGAGAATGTTTAATGGCCATTTGGAGCCTTGTAGATGGAATAAATTTAACACAAAACAAGGACATGTTTAGTTTTGTTGTCTAATTTAATCTTTTATTTCAAGGTATTATCATGACTTCCTTGGCAAATGAAGTGACAAACAGGTTGATTAATAGATTAGTCATTTAACTTGATTTTCCTTTTTGTGGTTTCTATTTGTTTCTCTATGTGTCCACAGGAGCATTTAGCTTAATTTTTCAGCTACTTTTTATAAGGAGCATAACACAGAAGGATAACAGTTTTTCACTGAAATTCTATGTATATGTATAGATATGAGGTACAAAACATTGTTGGCAATCTTGCTGAGACTATCTATCCTGAGGCCATATTTCAACTGATCAAGAATTTTAAGTAAGCCCAGCTATAAATATACCAATGAAGTGACATAGAGGTCAAGTATTGCTTGAATGTAAAAATCTTAATTAATAGAGCAATTTATTAGTAAATGTCAGTTTTTGTCTCTCTCTTTGTTCTTGACAGACATTCTGACAGCATTTAGAATAACAAAAGAACAGATATGCTTTACATTACTATATCATTAGACCTGGAGGAAGAATCAATTTAAATACGACACTTTAAACATAAAAACCATATTCACAACCATGAGTGAGGAGATTTAAAGAACCCCAGGGCTTATCTTGTCAAATCTCCTTATTTTACAGATGCGAAAAGTAAAGTTCATGGCTTTAAATGATTTCAACTGGGTAAATCACCCTGATCTTCCAGTCCAGTACTGTTTCAATTGCATCCATCTGCTTCCACATTCGATTGTAAACTATCTTCCATAATTTAAACAGCACCATATGAAAATGCACATTCTAATTTGAAATATAATGTAAGTCCACAGAATTGCTACAACAGTGTTCTTTGTGTCTATGACATTAAATCACCTAATAAGAATAAACCAAATTTTATCCATCAGTCATCACTGCCTTTGGATCAGATCAAAGGCATTTTTACTTTACAGTAACAGAAAAATTCTTAAGTTTATCTTAGGATGAATTATTATATACTACTTATCTGAGTTAGATAGTTACTGGTATTATTTCTATTTTTAAATAAGAAAAGTAAGATAGAAAAAATTAGCTGAGCATGGTGGCAGGCAACTGTAGTCCCATCTACTTGGGAGGCTGAAGCAGGAGAATTGCTTGAATCTGGGAAGCAGAGGTTACAGTGAGCAGATATCACACTATTGCACTCCAGCCTGGGCAACAGAGCGAGAATCTGTCTCAAAAAAAAAAAAAAAAGTAAGATAGTTAAATGAAGTTAAATAACTTTCCCGACTTACATTATGTAAATTGGAAATGGTAGACCAGGATTAGAGCAAATATAATCCTCTTAATCATTACTCTGGAAATCAAGTCTCTTAAAAATCATTTATAAACCTTAGAACACAGACCTCTATCTGCACTTTGGGAATGACTGCCTGAATCCACCCCATGTCTTCCTTTTCTCCCATATCTCTTGGTTCCAAACTACACTGTAATTACACCAGGTGATTCCTCCATCACCAGGTGATTTAGGAAATTTAAGAACATAGAATAACTTCTTGAATGTGTATTTCTCCCATTATTTCTGATTAAAAGAATAGAAAAATGGGTAGAATCAGGGAACTTGGTTGAAATGTCTGGCTATTTCACCATTTTTATCTTTAAACATAATGCACTATGTCCCTCTACTTCACTGCTTATAATCTGTTGTAAAAATGGTTGTTAGCCTTACAGGTCATGTTATTGACTCATAAGAAGAGTTACTCTTCTCTTGAAAGAAAATACAAGAGTAAATCTTAATGACCTTGGGTTAGGTAATGATTTCTTAGATACTTTACCAAAGCACAAATAAAAACAAAGATTGATAAGTTTGACTTTATCAGAGGTAAAAGCTTTGTGCTTTGAAGGATAGACACCACCAAGAAAACCAAAACTAAAAAAAAAAAAGGAAATAAATAAAAATCCATAGTAGGTAAGAAAATATTTAAACATCATGTATCAGAAAAGAAATGTTTTTTCTAAAATATATAAGACAATCTTACAAATCAATAATGAGAACAACCAATTGAAACTGAGCAAAAGATCTAAATAGACATTTATCCAAAGAAACATGAATAGCAAACATTTACATGTAAGAATGCTCAATATTATTAGTCATTAGGAAAATGCAAATCAACACCATAGTGAGAAACCATTTTATAGCCACTAGGATGACTGTAATAAAAAAAGATTCATAATAAGGACTGTTGGGGAAGATGTGGAGAAATTGGAATCCTCACACATCGCAGGTGGGAATGTAAAGTGGTACAATCACTTCAGAAAACAATTTGGCAGTTGCACAAAATGTTAAAGAGAGAATTACCACATAACATAAACATTCCTCTCCTAGGAATTTCTTTCCAAGATAAATAAAAATATATGTCAACATTACAGAGCGTTTACAAATGTTCATAATAGCATCATTCATAATAGCCAAAAAGTAGAAACAACACAAATGTTCATTAACTGAGGAATGGATAAGCAAAATGTGGGATAATTATACTGTAGTGGTTAATTTACATGGTAGTTTGGTTAGGCACTGGAGCCCAGTTATTTAGTGTAACACTGGTCTAGATGTGTCAGTGAAGGTGTTTTGTAGATGTAATTAACATTTTTGATCAGTTGATTTTAAATAATGCAGATGAGTATCCATAATTTGTGTAGACCTCATTCAATCACTTGAAGGTCTTAATAACAAAAACAGAGGTAGAATCCTATATATCTTTATATAGTCCATATCTATATTTATATAGAGATAGATAGTCTATTGATTCTGTTACTCTGTTCACTGAATAATCCCAACTGATGCATATACCATGAATTATTATTTGAAAATATAAAGACAAGATATAACTAAAATCAGAGCAGAAGTGAAGGAGATAGAGACACAAAAACCCTTCAAAAAAAATCAATGAATCCAGGATCTGTTTTTTTTTTAAAGATCAACAAAATAGAGAGACTTCTAGCCATACTAATAAAGAATAAAACAGAGAAGAATCAGATAGATGCAATAAAAAAATGATAAAGGGGATATCACTGCTGATGCCACAGAAATACAAACTACCACCATATCATACTAGAAACACCTCTATGCAAATAAACCAGTAAATCTAGAAGAAAAGGATAAATTCAAGATACTTACACCCTCCTAAGACTAAACCAGGAAGATATTGAATCTCTGAACATATCAATAACAAGATCTGTAATTGAGGCAGCAATTAATAGCTTACCCACCAAAAAAAGTCCAGGATCAGATGGGGTTACAGCCAAATACAGCCCTTTGTACAGAAGTACAAAGAGGAGCTGGTATTATTCCTTCTGAAACTATTCCAAGCAATACAAAAAGAGAGAATCCTCCCTAACTCATTTCGTGAGACCGACATCATCCTGATATCAAAACCTGGCAGAGACACAACTTAAAAAGAGAATTTCAGGTCAATATCCATGATGAACATCAAAGCAAAAATCCTCAATAAAATGCTGGCAAACCAAATGCAACAGCACATCAAAAAGCTTATCCATCACGATCAAGTAGGGATACAAGGCTTGTTCAACATACACAAATCTATAAACGTAATCCATCACATAAGCAGAACCAAAAACAAAAACCACATGATTATCTCAATAGATGCAGAGAAGGCCTTCAACAAAATTCAACAGCGCTTTATGCTAAAAAAAATCTCAATAAACTAGTTATTGATGGAATGTATTTCAAAATAATAAGAGCTATTTATGACAAACCCACAGCCAATATCATACTGAATGTTGCTAAAACTAGAAGCATTCCCTTTGGAAACGAGCACAAGACAAGGTTGCCCTCTCTCATCAATTCAACATAGTACTAGACGTTCTGACCAGGGCAATTGGGCAAGACAAAGAAATAAAGGGTATTCAGTTAGGAAAAGAGAAAGTAAAATTGTCTTTATTTGCAGATGACATGATTGTATTTGTATATTTAGAAGACCCCAACTCAGCCCAAAATCTCCTTCAGCTGATAAGCAACTTCAGCAGAGTCTCAGGATATAAAATCAATGTACAAAAATCACAAGCATTCCTATATACCAATAACAGACTAACAGAGAGCCAAATCATGAGTGAACTCCCATTCACAATTGCTACAAGAAAATAAAATACCTAGGAATACAGCTAACAAGGTATGTGAAGGACCTCTTCAAGGAGAATTACAAACCCAAGTCACAAGTATTCTTTATCCAAAATGCTTTGGACCAGAAGTGTTTTGAATTTTTTTTTTTAATTTTGGAATATTCACACATAAAGAATGACGTATCTTGGGAAAGTGTCACAAATCTAAACACAAAACACAAAATTTCATAAATTCCTTGTACACAAAAGCTAAAGGTAATTGTACACAATCTGTTAAGTAATTTTGTGTATTCAAATTTTGAAACAAAGTTTGTATACGTTGAACTATCAAAAAGTAAATGTCATTATCACCTGTTGGTAATGAAGAAATTTTGGACTTTAGAGCACTTCAGGTTTTTTCTTTTTGAAGTAGAGCTGCTCAACCTGTACTGATAAGTGTTACAACAAGAATGTACTTTGAAAACATCATGTAAGTGAAAGTAGCTACTCATTGGAAATCATGTATTTTATAATACTTAAGAGGATATTTAAAAGTGGGGAAAGTAAAATGACCTAAACTCCTAAACTGAAGTAAAATTTTCATGACATACAAGAAGTGATAAATTGTTTAAAACAGTAAACTCGAATGTCATATACATATATAATAATATCCAGCCAACACTATGAAAGTTATGCAAAAATACACTTGAAAACACTATTAATAAGTCAAGATTAGATCTAATAAATGTTTAACAAACATGACGTCAGGAAAAAAGAAAGAGAGAAGAAAGGACCAGAATAAATAAGTAGTCAACAAACAAATACGATGTAACAAGTTAACAAAAAACAAATAAGATGGCCGAGTTAGGAGTTAACATATGAATAATTGCCTGATGTAAAAAAACGATGAGTTTGGGTCCTTTGTGGGGACATGGATGAACCTGGAAACCATCATTCTCAGCAAACTGACAGAGGAGCAGAAGATCAAACAC
>NW_016107445.1:2548641-2555917 GCF_001604975.1 Cebus imitator
AAAAAAAAAAAAAAAAAGAAAATATAACAATTGAAAAACATTATCATAGTGTCTAAAAATCATGATGCAAGTATATGCTGTGTATATGAAACTCACTTCTGATTTAACATATGTAGTTTGAAAGAAGAATAATAAAAAACATTATATTCGTTAATTTAATTAATTCATTAAATTCATTTAGGTTAATTAATTTATTAATTAAATAAAAAGAAAATCAATTAGAATGTAATAAAACACACATTAAAACAAAAAGGATTGCTAGAGTCTAAGAGAGCTATATCATAATTACAATATAGAAATACATAAAAATCCTAAGTGCCTGCAAGTTAAACAGTAACATCTCAAAATATATGTAGCAAAAACTGAGGCAAAAGAATAAATAAGTAAATGCACAACTGTAGCTGTAGACATAAAAAGCTGCCTCTCGGTACCTGATAGAGACGCTACACACAAAAAAATGAGCAATGACATAGAAGATCAGAATAACATAATCAAGCATATCTTAATGGTCATATATGGAACAATTTACCCAACGATAGCAGAATGTATATATTTTTCAATAATCCAGGGAATATTTGCCAAAATAGACTATTTCATGGACCATAGAAACTTCAACAAATATAAAATAATTGAGATTATAAAATGTATTCTTTGACCGTAAAAGAATCAAATTAGACATGAATACTAGAAAAACAACAAATCTCTAAACACAAGACAGTAAAAAAGACACATCCAAACAATCCACAAATTAATCAAGAAGGCACAAAGAAAAAATAAAGTGAATAAAAATACAGTCTATCAAAATTTATGGGATGTAGCTAAAGCAATATCAAAAGGGAAATGTACTGAATGCTATAAATTCCTTAATAAAATGAAGAAGCATGTCAAATCAATAATCTATGCTTCTAGCTCAAAAGAACAGAAAAAGAAGAAAAATTTATTCAAAACAGGCAAAGGAATAAAATTATAATGAGTAGAAATCATTAAAATTGAAAATAGAAAAAAATACCAAGATATATCAATGAAACAAAAAGCTAGTCTTTACAAAGATCAGTAAAATGATAAATCTCCAGTAAAACTGACCCAAATAAAAGGAGGAAAGAAAAAAAATTAGCATTATCTGTAATTAAATAGAAATATTACTATAAATATTGTAGGCGTCTGGGCGCAGTGGCTCATGCCTGTAATCCAGCACTTTGGGAGGCTGAGGTGAGAGTATCAGTAGGTCAGGAGTTCCAGACCAGCCCGATCAACATGGTGAAACTTCATCGCAAATAAAGATACAAAAATTAGCCTGGAATGGTGGTGGGCACCTGTAATTTCAGCTATTCCGAAGGCTGAGGAAGGAGAATCGCTTGAACTCAGGAGGCGGAGGTTGCAGTGAGCTGAGATCATACCACTGTATTTCAGTCTGGGTGACAGAGCAAGAAAAATATTATAGGCATAAAATGATCATAAAATTGTACTCACTATTTTAACTTAGAATTAATGGGTAAATATCTGAAAAACCACAAAGAATCAAAATGCAACCAAAATGAAATAGACAATATGAATAGCCCTGTAAATATTAAATAAATTGAATTTGATCTGGGCATGATGGCATGCACTTGTAGTCCCAGGTCCTCAGGAGTCTGAGAGGGCAGGATCACGTGAGCCTGGAAGTTAGAGGCTGCAGTGAGTGAAGACTGTGTCACTATACTCCAACTTGGGAGACAGAGTGAGACTATCTCCAAAAGAAAAGAAAAATTGAATTTATAATCGTGATTCTAGAAAAAGAAATATCTAGGCCCAGATAATTTCACTAGAGAATTGTACCAAACACATAAAAAAGAATTAATGGTAGTTTTACACAATTTTTTTTCCCAGAATAGAAGAGTAAGGTAAATTTCATAACTCATTTGATGAAGCCAATGTAACTCTGATGCAAAGCTGGTACAAATAACTAAACTACAGATTGAAACTTCTCCTGAATTTAAATGCCGGAATTATCAGTAGAATTAGCAATTCAAATCCAATAATGTATAAAAATTATTTATTGGCCGGGCATGGTGGCTCAAGCCTGTAATCCCGGCACTTTGGGAGGCCGAGGCGGGTGGATCACGAGGTCAAGAGATCGAGACCATCCTGGTCAACATGGTGAAACCCCGTCTCTACTAAAAATACAAAAAATTAGCTGGGCATGGTGGCGCATGCCTGTAATCCCAGCTACTCAGGAGGCTGAGGCAGGAGAATTGCCTGAACCCAGGAGGCGGAGGTTGCGGTGAGCCGAGATCGTGCCATTGCATTCCAGCCTGGGTAACATGAGTGAAACTCCGTCTAAAAAAAAAAAAAAAATTATTTATTATGATTAAGTGGAATTTATTGCAGATATGCATGGCCATTTCAACATTTACAAAATAAATCAATTGTATGCAACATATCAACAACATGCTAAAGTAAAAAAAGAAATCATGAAGAAAGCATTGACAAAATTCAGTACCTGTTCATCTATCAAATTAGAAATAGAGGAAATTGAAGAAATAAAAATACAGTAAAATTACACCAGTTTGATAAAGGCTATCAATACAAACCTACAGCTAACATCATACTTAATCATGGAATATTGAATGTTTTCCACCTAATACCCAGAACAAGGTAAGAATGTCTCATCTCACCACTCTCATTCAACACACTATTGGAAAGTCTAGCTAACTCAATAAGGCAAAAAAAAAAGAAGTCAAGACAATGTGACATTGTCTGTGGAGACACATAAACAAATGGAACGGAACACAAAAGCCAGATATAGACTAGCACAAATGCATCTAATTGATTTTGACAAAGATGCAAAAAATATTCAATAGGGGAACAAAAGTATTTTTGACAAATGACTTTGGAACAATTTGGCATCCAAAGAAGAAAAATAAGAACTTTGACCTAAATCTCACACCATTTATTTAACTTGGCTCAAAATGGATTGCAGACCTAAAAAATGTAATTATTAATACTATAAATACTGAAAAAAAAACGTAAAAATGGAAAATTTCTGGGATTCAAGGTTAAGTAAAGAGTTCTTAGATTTCACACTAAAATCTCAACCCTTGATATTTAAAAAAAAAAAAAAAACCAACTATATGCTAGATGTCAAAATTAAAATCTTTGGCTGTGCAAACTTTCATGGGATGATGAATGAAGACAAGCTGCAAACAGGGAGAAAGTATTTGCAAATTATATATCCAACAGAGGGTACTTTTGTGGTATACATAAAAAAAATCCTAAAACTGAACAATAAAAGACAATTCAGTTTGAAAATGAGCAAAAGACATTAACTGATATTTAACCTTGAAGAATTTACAGATGACAAATAAACATTTAAAAAAAGTTCAACATCATTAGCCATGAGGCAAATGTGAATAAAAATCATGAGATATTACTACATACCTGTCAAAAAGGCTAAAATAAAAATTAATGATAACAGCAAATTCTGGCAAGGATGTGGAGAAACTGGATTTTTTAATACATTTCGTGTGGGGATATAAACTGGTACAGCCACTCTGGGAAAATTATGACAATTTCTCTTAAAATTAAATATGTAATAATTATATTACTCAGCAGACACACCTTTGGACATTTGTCCCAGAATAATGAAATCTGGTCACACAAAAACTTTAATGCAAATATTCATAAAAGCTTTATTCGTAATAGACAAAAAACTTGAAATAATCCATATGTCCTTCAACAGATAATGAGTAAACAAACTGTGGTATGTATATGAGTATATATTTATATATAAACACACACACACACGGTTAGTAGGCATACCAATTATACCAACTGCATATCCACAGTTAGTGATATAGATATGTCTTCACCAACAATGTATGAAAGATGTAATTAGAGCCAATCCAAATATTTTTTCCATTTGTATTTGCATAAGTGTGCTTATTTTTATACAATTGTCTTACATGCTTGGGGGTCTGTATTCACTAACACAGTCAAGAATCTGAACAGTTCCTTCACTACAGGATCCCTCCTATTGCCTTTATACAACCACAGCAATATCCTTCCAATGATACCCCGTCCCATACCTCTAACAACTGGAAACCATTATTCTGTTCTTCATTTTAAAATGTTACACAAATATAAAAGCATGTAGTATATGATCCATTGTTTAGTCTCTTTAAACTCAACATAAATTTGCTGGAGATTCACCGAAGTTGTTACATGCATCAACAGTTCATTAGGCTTTGTTGCAAAGCAGCATTCCATGGTGTGTATATATATATATATATATATATGTGTGTGTGTGTGTGTGTGTGTGTGTGCGTATGTATACATGTACACACACATACTATACTGCTTTTGTGTGTATACATTGTATGTGTGTGTGTGTATATATAATATATATACCACAGTTAGTATATGAATACATGCCCACACATTTGGTATAGCATGCATACCCCACACACACACCAATAAAATTCAGTTTTATTTAATGAATATAATGAAGTGTATACCTTTTCCAAATAAAAATTTTGTAAGGCTTAAGTCTGAAAAATATGGGTCTAGTTTTTAAAAATATCTTAGTAACATAAAATGGAATACTATGAGTCATTTAAAATATGTTGGAAGTACACGTAATAACTAAGAAAATCATCTACAATACCTTGTTAAGTAAGGAAAAGCAAGCTACATATACATGGTATGTGCTTGTGTGTGTATTATTTTTTTGCAGCAAAACCTAATGAACTGTGGATGCATATAACAGCTTTGCTTAATCTCCAGCAAATTTATGTTGATTTAAAAGAAACCCTACAATAGATCATATACTACATGATTTTTTATTCATGTAACACTTTGAAATGCACAGTGTTGAACAGAGTGTTGAACACTTTGAAATGAATGGAGTTGTGGTACAGAGAGAAATGGGATGTCACTGTAGTTGTAGAAGGGCAACAGGAGTGTAGTGATGGAACTGTAGTGATGGAACTGTTCAGGTCCTTGACTGTTATTGGACATAGAAACCTACACATGTAATACAATTATATTAAATAAACACATATGCACATGGGTACAGGTAAAAGTAGTAATATCTTTGGATTGGCTCTAAGTCAATATCCTGCTTTTGGGATTATACTATAATTTTGCAAAATGTTTCCATTGAGGAAAAGTTGATATAATGTCCGAGAGATCTCTCTGTATTGTTTCTTATAACTGTATATCAATCTACAATTATTTAAATAAACATTTAAGTTTTAAAAAGGAATGCAATTCTGCTGCAATGTGGATAAACCTTAAAAAATTTATGCTAAGTAAAAGAAGTCACCTACAAAAGAGGCAGGAGAATTGCCTAGGGATGTAGAAGGGGAAGAAGAGAAAATGATTGCTGACAGTTGAGGTTTCTTTTCAGGGTAA
Organism: Cebus imitator; assembly: GCF_001604975.1. Lineage (NCBI taxonomy): Eukaryota > Metazoa > Chordata > Mammalia > Primates > Cebidae > Cebus > Cebus imitator. Next base: position 2,554,033 of record NW_016107445.1, read on the forward strand.
TGAAAGTGTTCTAAAGGTAGATTGTAGGGAATATACTGAAAACCACCAATTTCTATGCTTTAAAGGTAAATTTTACGTATTAAATATATCTTAGTAATCTTTTTCTTAAGGAAGAGTTAGAATTATAACATTTAATTTATGTGTCAAATATTTTTATTCTCCCATGTTGGTAGCAGTTTCCCAAAGATAGCAGAGATTTTTGCTCCCATTTTAACTGGCTTTTCACATTGATGCATGTACCTTAACCACTTTGGACTTTACTGAGTGATCAAACTGAACTGAAAAAACCTCTTGGAGTGAATTGCGAAGCCAGATGCTCTAAGTATGAGAAAGTGAAATGACATATATTAACACCCTTCCAGTCACACCTCTTCCACTGACCTGTGTTTTTAGGAGCCTCTGGTGGAAGGACTAATAAGTCTGTATTGTTTATTCCTGCCAACTTTCTGCTCAGGCAGATCTTCTTTTATCTGTTCTTTTATCCATCTGGCCCTGTTTTATAGCACCAAAATTTCTAAACATTTTTCTTCTGTTATGATTCTCTCCTTTGTTTTCTTATCTATTCAAACACCCAAGAAGAAATATTGAGTAGGCAGGCTGATATATAAGATCCAACCTTGACATGTGAGTTTTCATTATAGCAGTGGTATTTAGCTATCCAAGGACTTTTCTCTAGTGCACTAAATCTGTAGTAGTCAAGATTCTCCAGAGACAGAACCAGTAGGATATATGAACAGGGATTTATTAGCATAACTTGGCCAACAAGATTATGAAGGTGGAAAAGTCCTACAATAAGCCATCTGCAAGTTAGAAAAGCTGAAAAGCCAGTCATGTGGCTCAAAGCTAGCAGCCTGACTCAGAACCAGAGAAGCTGACAGTACAGCCTCTAATCTGAGGCTGAAGCCTGAGAGACCCTTGGAAGCCACTGGTGTAAGTCCCAGAGTAGAGCCGAAAAATCTGGAGTCTGATGTTCGAAGGCAGGTGGACAACAAATGTCTAACTCTGGAAGGAAGGGTGAAAACAAGAGAGTGAATGTTCCTTATTCTGCCTGTTTGTACCAGTCAGGATCCTAGCCAATTGAATAGTGCTTTATCCATAATAAAGGATGGCCTTCCTCTCTCAGTTCACTGACACAAAAGTCAGTCTTCTCTAGAATACCTTCAAAGGCACACCCAGAAACAATTCTTCATCAGCCATTTAGTCACCCCTCAATTCAGTCAAGTCGACACCTAAAATTAACCATCCAACTGTCTGTTAAGAGGTATAAAAAAGAGTAGATTTTTTTTCTAATAGAGAAGGAGCTATTGGTGAGTTAAAAGGAAAAGAAACATTTGGTGTCTTTACATAAAACTGTAGAAAGTTTTTCTTATTTTTTTTTTAATAGGAGGAGTGATTATGTAAAATGCTGGTGATAGGTAGAATGAAATGAGGATTAGTATATACATGATCCTCACATGAGGGCCATGGTTGAGAAATTGATCTATACTATTACAGTTGAGTGCCACTGCTTTGATTTCTGCTAAGGTACATGTAATTTTACTCACCATTGGTTCTTTTGCAATCAGTGTAAATGTTAAGAAAGTGAAAAGGCAAATATGAAATGATGTCTAGTCCTATTTTGAAAAGAATTTGACCTCACAACTACCTGAAAGGATCAAGACTAATGGGTCAAAGGATCACATTTTCAAAATGTCTTTCTTAGTGATGTGGGATTTCATTTAAATAATTGGATAAGTATAAAGTAAAATTCTATTTTAATGAGCTGGGTGTGGTGGCTTATTACTATAATCCTAGCACTTTGGGAGGCTGAGGTTGGAGGATCACTTGGGCCCAGGAGTTCAAGACCAGCCTAGGCAGCATGGTGAAACCATATCTACAAAAAAAA
>NW_016107445.1:2556027-2577905 GCF_001604975.1 Cebus imitator
AAAAAAAAAAAAAAAAAAAAAAAAAGGCAAATGACAGTTGACTTTCCCAAATAAGTTTGCTTTGCTTTTTAAACCACTAAAAATTGAACTATAGTCATGTGCCATATTGGGACATTTCTTCAGTCAAGGACCAACCTTATACGTTGGTGGTCTCATAACATTACAATGGAGCATATTCAAACCTGATATATGGCACTTGATATTGGCACTGCAGATCAAGTAGAAGATTTTATTTATATGAATAACAATGCTAGGTCATTTGAGTTTTTACTTGAAGGAATATACATACATTTAAAAGATATATTATTTATCTATGTTTGTGTAAGTATTCTCTATAATATTCCCACAATAACAAAATTACTTAAACATTTCTCAGAACATATCCTCATAGTTAATTGACACATAGCTGCATAATAAATTTCTGCCCCTAAAGTAAATTATAAGGACTAGTTTATTTTTTCACTATAAAATAAATAATTAATTTTCATTTTTCAGGAGGTTATGTGAACGTGGCGGCCAATATCTTAGGATTCCATTATCGATGTGCTTTTTAATGCATTGAAATTAGATATTTTAACATCATTATTTCAATATTATAGAAAGCTAATCAGGGTTTTTTCCATTATAAATAAATTAATATAATAAATTATAAATTAAAATTTACTTACTGAGTTTTTGGAAATAATATTGTAAAACTTGTTTAAACATTTTTGGCTTAGTAAAATTTGACTTTATGTTCAATGTTTCAACTTTTCAAGACTTAATGTGATGAACAAGAAACATAAAAGTAATTTCAATTATTTAACTTTAATTTTGCTACACATTGTATAATGGACATTTATTAAGCACTTACAAAATAATGAATGTCTGAAACCCTTAACCAACCTACTCGCTAGTTATAGGTAATCCATGCAAGTTACATCTAATGGATTAATATGCATTTGAGACAATTCTAATAAACCAAATAATAATAATATGTTTGAAATTTTGGTATAGATAATTTGTTTGTCTGTTAAGAGATATAAAAAAGAGATTTTTTTTTCTAATAGAGAATGAGCTATTGGTGAGTTAAAAGGAAAAGAAGCATTTGGTGTCTTTACATAAAATTGTAGAAAGTTTTTCTTATTTTTTTTTAATAGGAGGAGTGATTGTGTAAAATGTTGGTGAGCTCAAACTGATTATTTCAAGCAGGCGTACTTTCTCTTTAGATGTATAATGAAGCAAGCTCATACTAGAAAAAGGGCTGTCATTTATTGGGAACATGAAGTAGATAAAGAACCAAAGAAAGCTTCCAGGTGAAGATGAAAATCACAAAGTGTGTGAATTAAAGAGAACAGATTCATTTATCTTTGTCTTTTTACACCTGGATAGAATGCTAAGAGCCATCTGTCAAAACTGCATGCAGTGCAATAAAGGACATTTTGTTTATTTGTGAACAAATTAAATGGACATGGATGGATTTTTAATGAAAATATGTACAATTTCAAACAATCAAGCTTGGCATTTCCTTCAACAAGCTTTTGAAAGACCTCTTTAGAGGGCAGTGCTCAAGGAGAATTCCTCTTTCCTCTTTAGCTACTTGTAATATGACCATTCAGCCAAGTTTTTCCCTTTAATATCTGGCACATTCTAGATCAGTAGGAAATGAGAAAAGCATTCCAACCAGTCTCCAAGATAAATCTTTGCCTTGGAATGGATAAATAAATGAAGTGAAAAATGTACTTTTATTTAGAATGATGAAAATAGGTTTTCACAATTATTGATAGAAATAGTATATATTTTATAAATGGACACATTGATTGAGTAAATAAATCATTCACTGCAGAATACTATACCAATTTTTGACTGTATTTTTCTTTTTAAATAGTAAGGTAACAAACTGTGGGGAAAAAAGGGAATCATATTGTTTCAAATATTTTATAGTTTTAATTTTTAATTCAATTGGCAATCCATAGAATGCATACATACAAAATGAAAAACATTAAAATAACATAGAAAACTGAATTAGGAAGTGAAATACAATTTATAAATATTATGCTTGTCCTTAGAAATAGCAATAAATATCTTAATAATTATAATTTATAAAGATTGTGTTAGAAAGTTTGATGCTAAAATGTCTAGTTTATTTATGTACCTGTGACAACCTTGACAAAACTGAAAATATTTCTCAGAAATAAGATATTTTTGTGAAATAGACTTTTAAAATGCATCAGTATCATAACTATATAGATTTGCAAACAATCAAGGATGCATAATTCATGCACAGAAGTGGAAAGGGTGAAATGAATTCAAACTGTGTTTTAAGAGCTTAAATGTTAGACTTATTAGACAAAGACTTTAAATTGCATCTTTCAAATACACCCAAAGAACTAAAAGGAATCATGTCTGAAACATTAAAGAAAAAATGTATGAGAATGAGATCTTACCAAATGAAGAGCATCAATAAAGAGGTTGAAATAATAAAAGAAACCAATGGAAATTCTATGGACAAAAAAATACAAAAACTTGAATAAACATTTTTCTAATGGAGTTCAACAGATATGAATTGACAGAAGTAAAACTTAGCTGGATCACAGTTCAATTAACAAAATCCAGCCTGAGGAATAGAAACAACAACAACAAAAAAGCACAAAGAAATATAAACAGACTTCAATGACCTATGAGACAGCATCAAGCTTATGAATACATGAATAGTAGTAGACTCATAGGAAGAGTAGAGAGATAAAAGGTAAAAAGAATCTTTGAAGAAATAAATGGCCAAAAATTGTCAAGATTAAAAAAATATATATTCTATGCATCCCTGAATTTCAACATAAACCAAACTGGAGGACAGTTCTTTTGGTGGTCTTGAACGTACCCAGTTCTCCCCCGTTTCATGGTTGTAGTTCCCAAGATTAACTGTAGAATATGCTAGGAATGGGATATCTTTTTTTTTTTTAATTTCCAACTTTTATTTTAAGTTAAGGGGTACATGTGAAGTATGTGCATGTTTGCTACATAGGTAAATGTGTGCCATGGTGATTTGCTGCACAGATCATCCCATCATCTAAGTAGTAAGCCCAGCATTCATTAGCTATTCCTCCTGATGCTCTCCCTCCTCTCACTTCCCATCTTCTGACAGGCCCTAGTGTGTATTGTGTCTATGTATTCTCATCATTCAGCTGTCATTTATAAGTGAGGACATGCAGTATTTGGTTTTCTGTTCCTGCGTTAGTTTGCTGAAAATAATAGCCTCTAGCTCCATCCATATCCCTGAAAAGAACATGGTGTCATTCCTTTTTATAGCTACATAGTATTCCATGGTGTTTTATCTGGTGTATTATTGATGGGCATTCAGGTTGAGTCCATGTATTTGCTAGTGTGAATAGTGCTGCAATGAATACATACATACATGTATCTTTATAATAGGATGATTTCTATTCCTTTGGGTATATACCCAGTAATGGAAGTGCTAGGTCATAAGGTATTTCTGCCTCTAGATTACTTGAGGAATCACCACACTGTCTTCCACAATGGTTGAACTAATTTACACTCCCACAACTGTGTAAAAGCATTCTTATTTTTTGACGTTTTAATAATCACCATTCTGACTGTTGTGAGATGGTATCTTGTTGTTTTGATTTGCATTTCTCTAATAATCAGTTATGGTGAATTTTTTCATGCTTGTTGGCCACATGTATGTCTTCTTTTGAGAAGTGTCTGTTAATGCCCTTTCCCCACTTTTTAATGGGGTGGTTTGGTTTACTTCTTGTACATTTGCTTAAGCTCCTTGTGGATGCTGGATATTAGACCTATGTTATGTGATCTTTAACAAACCTGACAAAAACAAGGAATGATGAAAGGATTCCCTATTTAGTTAGTGGTGCTGGGAAAACTGGCTAGCCATATGCAGAAAATTGAAACTGGGCCCCTTCCCTATGCCATGTACAAAAATCAAGTCAAAATGAATTAAAGACTTAAATGTAAAAACCAAAACTATAAAAAAACCATAGAAGAAAATCTAGGCAATGCCATTCAGGACATAGGCATGGACAAAGATTTTATGAGGACAACACCAAGAGCAATTGAAACAAAAGCAAAAATTGGCAAATGGGATCCAATTAAGCTATAGTGCTTCTGTACAGCAGAAGAAACTTTCAATGGAGAAAACAGACATCCTACGGAATGGAAGAAAATTTTTGCAGTCTATTCATCTGACAAAGGAATGGGACATCTTAAGATAGGAAAGAACTGCCTGAAACAGCACAGGGTCTTTCTTGTTCATGTCCTTCTAAGAAAAGTAATATGTTGAGCTAAAAAGGAATACCCCAGGACAGCTTGGAACTTGTTCCTCTTTTCCCTGGAAGTGGGATGCCCTTTAAAGCACTTCCCAATGAGCCACATGGCCCCTAAGTTCTACAAGCCAGGGCAGACTACCTTTCAGGGTCCCTCAGCTCTGATGCAAGTGGTTTAGTTAAGACCCAGTCTGCCCAAGGCAGCTTTCTTGAGCCTTGGAGGATCAAGTCACAATGGATCTTAGGTGTCCCTTGCCCCTTGCTACATCTCTGTAAATACTAAACCCTTTTTATATAACTTGTTGACTGTGAGTGTGTTCTGATTCACTTGACTCAGAAATTGGTAGCACTGTAGCTATGGATGCAGTGAACATAAATATTTGGACTCCTGTTTCTGGTGGTTGGCATGGTTATAATCTCTGTTATTCTCTATGGAGTGGTAGTTCTCCCTTATGATTGGTTATTAGTGAACCTGCTTCACACAAATAGGATCCCCCTCAGGACACATTATAATTAAGCTATTGAAAGAGAAAGAGAAAATAATAAAATCAGCAAAAGAAAGATTGTTCATAGTGTACAAGGGACCCTCAATAAGATAAACAGATGACTTCCCATCAGAAGCCAAAGAGAGCTGGAGTGGCTATATTAATATCAGACAAAATAAACTTTAATGCAAAAAATTCTGATTAAAGACAAAGAACGCATTCTATAATGCTAAAGGAGCCAATCTAATAGGAAGATAACAAAGTTAAAATTTTATAGCTACCTAACTGTATATCAAATTAAATGAAGTGAAAACTGACAGTTTCCTAAATTTTAAACTCAATATCAAACATGGAATGTTTTGAGAAACATTTTGAAATTCTTTTAAAATGTTTCAAAAAGTACATGTGACTTTTAATACTTATTAACATAATCATAACTTCCATTTACTAGTAAGAATAAGAATTCTGAGAAACTATGCAAGAAAAGATAAAAAGATGAACAGTATAGCCTACAAAATGGAAATAAAATTCCATGAGATGAAATTAAGATTAGTGAAGATAGTAAAGAATGAATGTATTGAGATTAACCAGCAGTGAAAAAGTAGGACTCGTTAATTAGTGATAGCCAAGAAAACAGGACAAATGTGGGAAAGAAAAATTCAAGAAACAGATGTTAATGTTTGTGAGCACAGCAAAACATTGGGGCATTGTTCTTAGAAGCATCATCTTTCTCATTCCACCTTATACAAAAATGCCTTTCAAAATCAGAGGTAGACAATTTTCTAAGAATCGGTGATAGCTAACATTCATTGGCCATTGTTTTATGCCAGGTTCTTTTCTAAATATTTCATACATATATATATATATATCAATTTATTTAGACTTCATGGTAACACTATGAAAAGTCCTACTTTATCTTGCGTTATAGATGTAGAAACTGTAGTTTATCAAGATTAACTGACTTGCTTAACATCATACAGTTGGCACTTTGAAAAGTGCCAGATGTGAAAATGGTCAGCCTGATTTCAGAGCTCCGGTGTTGTTTTACACTGCCTTCTAGAACATGCTGATAACTTTTATTAATCTGCATTTAAGCCTGGGTAACTCTAAAGATTTGATCACTGGATTAAATTGTTTACTTTAGAAGTGTATTGTTTAATCTTACAAACTTTGAAAGGGTGACACTACAATTAAAATCGATTAACATTTTTAAAACAATTATGAATATATTTTAGATTACATTATTTTGATGCATTGTCCCACTCATAACAGTTTGAAAAATACTAGTTTTATTATCATGTATATTGCCCCCACTGCATTTTTCCTGACAAGTTTATCTTCCCGGATTCATAAGTTCTTGAGTCTTCCTCTGATCTTTGTAATCCCAGAGTGGTAGTGCTAAGTTGGCTATGAAGTCAACCTGTAGTTATTATTAGACTTATTTTTTTACTGGAATTGAATAAGAAGATACTCTTTACAAAGTTTTTACAGCTGCCTGTGCAACCCTGCATTTCATTTTCAATGAATGTAGCTAACCTTAGTTTTTAGTCCTTTTGAAGAATCAACTGCTTTAAAATTAAGCCATGAATTTCTTACTAGGTAAAATCAATATTCAATTCTAGACATAATGCCATGGAGAGAAAAAAATCTTAACTCTTAGATCTAGCAGTAAAAAAACAAAAACAAGTTAACAAATAGTATGAGGGAAGATAATTAAATATAAATATTAAATTGGGTGAACATATTACCATCTCATTAGATATTTCTTGAGCATATTGTTGTCTTATAATAAAGGTCTAAGAACTCTGCTAGTAACGTTGTATGGAGAGTTAGAATATAAAAACCATTCCTTTACTGAACGTATTCCTATTCTGAGATAATTGTTGTTTATGCTGTTGGAATATTTTTCTGAGTCCAGAGACATGCCAGATCAACTATTAGAATTCTGATAAAGACATCAATGTATTCTCATTTTATTTCAAGTTCTATACTCAGAAGGATTAATTATTTCTATTTTCAGTGCTGCCTGTATTAGCAATGTGAAGGTATTTCAACCGGAAAAGAAGCAGCATGGTTTATACTCTATTTTTACTCTGCTGACATTAGATTTCTGCCATGGTAATAATTATATTTTAGTCATACGGCTGTAAAATTAGAATGAATTAGGAGTTGTAAAGTTAGGATTAGAAAGCCACTATTAAATATCTTCTGAGAAATAATCAACTGATATAAACATCCTAATTTCTATATGGGAAAAGTTTGAATGCCTGTCCAAATGCTCATCTAATTGACAGCAATGATATAATCTCCAAGTGTTGCTAAACGAAAATGTTTTAGCTTATTTTATAGAATTTGTAATATACCCTCATTAAATAGAATAACTCTAATTAATAAATATTTTCCGAAACATTATAGATTGGTCTGCTGAGTTGGGCCTTCAAGTCCTGTATGTTAAAGCTCCCTGTGACATAAAATAGCCCCTCACTTTCCATAGTCTTTCTTAAAGGACCATTTTATGAGATTCTGAAAGATACACACAGATAGACCTTAAGTGAAGAGGAAAATACAGATGTAGAAGCCTGGAGAGAAAATTAGAACTTGAACATATTAGCTATAAAACAGACCTTAACAGATGTTTGAAAATAAAGATACTGACAATGAAAAACTGGTAAATGAAATGTATAAAATATACAATTTTATTGAACACAGTATAATTTAAAAGTTATAGGTTATAACTTTAATTAGTTAAGGTGTATTTTTGATTTTTAATAGCATATAGAATACAAAAACTAGAATCAGTCTTTAGTCATACCATAGGATAATTGATCTAATCCTAAACAGTTTGGATTTCATCTCATCAGTTGTTTTGTTTTTCTGTTATTTTTGCATATACTTATTATTTTAAAGTCCTGTAAGTGGTTACAATGTGCCATCTTAAACTAGGATCTTTGAACATCATGCATTGTCATATTGCAGTAGAGTGAATTCACAACTAAATCTCACTGAAGGCTAGAAAATTGTTACATGTTCTTTAACTTCCAAAAAAAGACAAAATCCAAAACTCAGTGAAATAAAACAAAGAGAATGCACATTATTGCTTCCATAGATGGAGTCCTGACTATTGGTCAGCTACTTCATTTTCCAAAGAAAAGAAACAAAAGAAACAAAAGGAAGAAACACAATCACATTTTATTAAGTACATAGTGTGTACTTAATTTGTAATTTTATAGATAAAACAAATTAAAGAATAATACTGATACTATGATATTTCCTTTTTGTAGTAATAAGAGAGAACAATATCTGTAAATGCTGAAATGTTCACAAAATGTTCAGTATTATTTTAGATAACTGAACTGTGTTGTATTTCTCCAATAGTATCTCTTTAACACATTTTTTTCATACTATAATAGCAAACAGAATGGGATATTGCAGAAAATAAGAGACTTTCCATTTTCAACAAGTATGTTCAAAGCTATAGGCTACAGTTAAGTAAACAAAATAAAAGAAAAAACAAAAATAAAACATGAGGCTATGATGCTTAAATAAGCTCATGCCATCTGTACTTAACCTTGAGATAAGTTCTCCCTTGTGCTTAGTATTTTTTAAAATACTTTCAGTCCTATTCCTACCAAAATACACTGGGATCATTTACATCACATGGAAACATCTGAAGGGCCAGGAATTCAGAAAATTCCCCAAAGGGCAGCTGCAGAGCTGCAATGCAGAGTTCCCTCTGTTAGTCACAGAGTGTTCGGGAGAAGTGTATGTTTAGAATTGGTATGGGAGGACGTGGGGAGTAAATGAGCTTTGTCTCCATAAAAAATCTCACATTAAAATATTATTGTTTTTGCTTTAACAAGTCCCCTGTTTAGAACACTAAGAGAAGAAATCAGAATGATAGTCATATATTTACCCAGCAGTGCAGCATCTCCAGTGCTATTCTTTCCTTTTTGTGGATATGGTTTTCTATTTGGCTTAATTTCTCTTCAGCCTTGAAAATGGTCTTTAGCATTTCTTATAGTGCAGATCAGCACTACAGCTTGTATCTAAACATTTTTATTTCACATCAGTTAAAGACCCATGTGCATTTGCCATGCCAGCTTCTGTGCCCCCATTATGTGTAACCACTTGAACAGCCCAGAGCTCCATCCTCTGACTTGTTAACTTGGGCAAGATTACTGATCCATTTAAGCTCCATGACCTCCTGTTACAATGTAAAGTGTCTCTTTGCAAAATACTGGTGTGATTCTGGGTTTCTGTTTGTGAGTTTTCCTTTTCTCAAGGATTACTACTGTTTGCTGCCTACTGTTCTGTGCCTTCTACAGGTTTTTATGAGTTTTTGGCAGGAGGAAAAATCTGCTATTTACTCTGCCGTATTTAGAATTAAGAGTCAGTTATTGGCTTTTTAATGAAAATCACGGAAGTACAGATATGTTCTCATTGATGGAATTAAAGTATATGGATATTTAGATTTGCTAGAATATTGCAGAGAATTTCCCTACCCTTTGCAGCATCCCATCTCAATACCATAATTATATGAACAGGGAATAAATTACTAGCAATCCCAGTAATCTGTTCCCTCAAAGAAAGTAATCTAGTCTCAATCCCTAAGGACCACTGTATCTCTGCTGGTAATTGGAAACTTGTCTAGAGTCTTCCTGCCTCTAATATATTTAAGATCTTCTCAGAACACTAAAAAGAACCAGGAACTAGGACTCTACCAACTTTATATGTGCAAATATGGTAGAATTGTATCTAAAACGTATTATTATTTCATTACAACATGTTAAGACAGGACATGGAAAGAAAGCTGTCCCTTCACTTTCACTTATTAGAGGCTTTGCAAGACCTATAAAAACAAGCTAATTTCGATAATGTGAGAATTGTGCGTGTCCGCACAATTTAGTTGATTTTACTACACCTATCTAGTGGGTTCAAAAGGCAAGTGTTACACAGAGAAAGCCTAAAGTTTGTTATCCTCATGGCAAAGAAGAACTAGGAAGCCTGATTGGGAGTGGGAATTCAAAAGATCAGCTAGAAAATAATTGTAGATTTTCAGAAGTAGGCATATCAGGTGAGAATATAAGAATTCAGAGTATGTGCAGTGCTGAGAAAAGAAAATGTATTTTAATCTTTAGAAAAAGAGAGTATAGAAAAATTTTCATGATCTTACCAGTAGCCCATTACTTCTACTTATGAGGAAAGTGCCTACATTGCAGCATGTGAATTATAAAATATACTGAAGGAAACATTTCCTGACATTTTAAGATTGAATGAAAATAAGTTAGCAGAACTTATCACTGAATTTCTTTCTTTGAAATCTGCTAACAAACAAAAGGATTTACCTTTTAGTAGAGATGGTCTATCTGAAGGCAGAGGAATGACCTAAGATGCCAAATTTATTGTCCTAGAAAACAGAGGCAATTATATTTAAGCAGAACTGCAAGAGGTTTCAAACCTCTTTGAATCTGAAATATACCAGGCCTAATTAGCATTCCTACTCTCAAAACCTTTATTTCAAGCCTCATCTGAAAAAACAAACTACTATGGCTGTTTACATATAGGCTGAGATATAATTATATATATTTAGGTCCTATGAATTCATCAGATACTAGATAATGAGGTTAAAGAGTATAGAAAATAATTTTAAAGATACATTCTGCTATAGGTTAGTTTTCACCTGATGATGAATCTGGGAAAAGCAAGATGCACTCAGACAACATTTGCCTTTTCTGATTAACTTTACAGGTCACTCTCTCATAAATCAACTGCTTTGTTTTTTAGCCATTAAGGATTGGAAATCCACTTTCACTGCAAAATATCTTTATTATCATGCACCATAATAGGAAACCTGTTTCACTTTATCTTTTGGATTTCCAAAGATTAGAGCTTCAGTACCCATTCCACTCCTTGCATCACCCAGGGGTGAGGTTTATTAAAAAATTTAAAATGTGTAGTTCTAGCAACTTCTCTCTTACTTATACGATTGTGAAACATAACAGAAAAGTTGAACAATAATTATTTGTCTCTTTATATCCTTTCTCTTCTAAATAAAAATCAATTTCTGTACTAATGGCTTGTCCTGAAAGGCATGGACTGATTAGCTTAGGCCAATGCCATTCTAAGGAATAGGACAAATGCTTTCTCTTTTTTCCTGTTTGAAAACAAATTATCCATTTGTTTTAATTTTCCTTTTAAGTGCATGGTCCTTGTTTAAAAAATATATTTGTACATTTATTATGCTGTTATTCAAGAATTTAGGGATTTCATGTAGGAAAAGTAGTGGGTACTTAGAACTTAAAGTTCTAGATCATTTTAGCAGACCTAACTTAATGTAAAAATTTCTTCAAAAGGTTTAGCCTTATTTGTTATTTATTTGAGGTTACATTTCTAATGTATGTAGAATGGGCACCAAGTCTAATAAGAAAAGCAACCTGCTGACAAGTGAGAGATACATGTTTTAGTCATTTTTGTTTCAAAACTTAGTCCACTTTGAAAATATACACAGTTATTTCAGGTAATCCTCAATCTTTTGGAAGATAATCGTTCAACCTCTTTCATATTTTAGTCTATCCCCATCTTCTCTCAGGGAGAGGTGGGATCATCTGACCTCATAATGGCAAAATAACTGAATCCTCATTTCCTTGGGATGTTCCCCGAATACCTTGGTCAGACTGCAAAGTGGTTGGTTTGATACCTTTTGGGTATCATAAATGTTGTACCATCCCTGGCCATATTGATGTCACTTGGTACTGGCATTTGTGATCAGTGTTCTTTTTCTTAGGCAGATGAGTTTTAGAAATGACTCCCTGCTGCCTTAATTCTTTTGCCCGAGCCTCTGCCTTAGGCTCTATCTAGCTCCTCACTTACACATTGTACATGCAGTGTCTTTTACAAGGCCATTTCACCTCTGCTTCAACAGGTATAATGGTAAAGCTACCAGCTACCAGTTCTCATCTCAGTATCAGTGTTGAAAACGAGAGTATCTGGAGTGCAACCTATACCCTTCCAAGCTAACTTCTTAATTTTACTGCCAAGAGTTCATGCAGGTTTCTCTCGCCTCAAACTTCCAAATGCAACCTCAGAGAGGAAGCAATTATGAGGCAACAATAACAGCAATGCTGAGTGTTCACCTAGAAGGAATGGTATCAATGTACAGCTGGCACCAAGGTTGCATTTTTTCCTTTTTTTCCAGCAGGCAGGGCCTCTACTAAAGATAGGTAAATCATATGAATAAATAATATTTTCTTCTCTCCATCTGAGTCACTGAGATATTAAAGATGTGACTTCCAACACACTTGTAATTGCTGTTTATTTCTCCAAATCTTCAAAGTTGCCCCACTTGTATACACATACATGATGGCTTGTTTTTGTTCTAAGTATGAGACTCAAAAAGGAATTATGAACATTAGCTTTTAGCATAGAAATGAACACAAAGATACCCAGCATTATCTATTGGTTAATTTTATTAGTGCAATTACCAAAACATGATATCAACTTTGAGCTCCTACAAAAATCATAGAAAGATTCTGATAGCACCACAGTAAATCTTATGTTAAATAATATTTAACATGGAAAATTATTCCTCCCTTGGAGTTAACCATCTGTTTATTCTCACCAATATCAGATTTTTAAAAATCAATATATTTATTTTCTACAGTTCAGTGTGTAGATGCATGCCATTATCCTTAGAGATTGCTCATGGTTCCCTTCAGAGTACCTATAGCAACTCTACAAGGTAAAATTTTCAACTTTGTAAAATATGTATTGAAACAATAATATTCCAATTATAAGCAGTTTTAATAACATATATAAATTAACTTGTTTAAAAATGTAATTTCTCTTAGGAAACAATCCTGAGAATAATTGTATGCAGTATAATGCATGATCAGGTTAGTCTTATTCTCTAACAGATGACCATAAATTAACAGAATGCAGAAACTTGTCTCAATATGGTGTCTCTATGGAAATGCTTGAAATATCAAGCACCCAATTGCTCAATAAATGCTAATTGGCAAAGATAATAATGATATGTTAACTCATTTCCCAAAAGGCTTTCTTACTCTCTGTTGATTTCTCCATCCATCTGCTTTAGAACACTGAAAGGAGAACAAGAATTCAGTACTTATAAGAAATATAAAATTTTCTACAATTTTTGTAGTTTGAGACATTTCTCATTATACATTTTAATTACACACACACACACACACACACACACACACACACACACACACCTTACTACAGTTAATTAGTTTATAATGATTAACTTTGGAGGCCTCTCCCTTCTTTGAATTAAAACAGATCTTTCAGAGATGACTTGGATGAAGAAAAAATGAGGAAGAGGCCTGATCTATGTTTATTGTAACAATCTTTTTGTTACTATTCCTTCCATATTTGTGTGTGTATATCACCAGGTTATTTATTCTGTTCCAATGATCTGTGTCAAACTCTCTGCCATTTACAGAGCCTTACATATTGAAGTTCTATAATAAGTCTTGAAGCTGGTAAATTAATTTCTGCTCCTTTATTCATTTTTTCCTCAAGGCTATTTTAGTTATCCTAGGGTTTTTGCCTTGCCAATATAAATTGTGAAATAATTTTGTCTAGATTTACAAAGAAAACTTGGTGACAGTGTTATAGGAATTGATTAAATCTATATATAAATGTGTTGAGAAATGAGATCTTTACTGTGTAGAGTCTTCCAATTCATAATCACAATATGCTCTCCATTAATCTATATTTTTAAAAACTTCTTTCAACAGCATTTTGTAGTTATCAGCAAGCAAATCCTTTACATGATTTAACAGATTCACACTTATATATTCTATTTTTTGAACCTGAATATATGGCATTGTAATTTTGGGGGACACATTTTCATTGCTAGCACATGGAAATACAATATACTTTTGTATGTTTATCTTATGTCCTTTAAACTTGTACTCACTTTTTATTTCTGTGAGGTTTTCTCTATTTTGTTTTGTAGATTTCTTAGGATTTTCTACATGAACAATCATATTATCTACAAATGGGGACATTTTTGTTTCTTTCCCAATTTGTATACATTGCATTTCCTTGAATTCTGTTATTACAGTGGCTAGAAGGTCAATCACTATGATTTATAAAAGTTGTGAGAGCAGATAAGCTTGACTTATTCCTTAACTTAGGGGGAAAATGTTTAATCTTTTGTCATAGAGAACAGTGACAGCTGTAGGCTTTTGAAGGTGCTCTTTCTCAAGTTGAGGAAGATTCTCTCTAAGTCTAGTGTTTGAATTAATGGAATAATTTCTTGCTAAAGATAAGTAAATTACACAAATAAATAATATTTCTTCTCTCCATCTGAGTCACTGAGATAGTAAAGATGTGACTTCCAACAAACTTGTAATTGCTGTTTATTTCCTCAAAACTTCAAATTGTCTTACTTCTATATACGTACATGACAGTTTTTATTCTAAGTATTAGACTCAAAAAGGAATTATGAACATTACCTTTTAGCATAGAAATAAACACAGAGATACCCAACATTTTCTGCATTAATTAATATAATTATATTATTTTTCTTCTTTAGCTTGTTAATCATGTTGATTTTCAAATACTGAAAGGCTTATATAGTTGGAATAAACCTCATTATGTGTATTGTATAATTCTTTTTTAATATGAGTAAACTATTTGTTAATATTTCATTGATAATTTTTGCATCTGCATTCATGAGAGATATTAGTCTACAGTTTATTTTATTTTTTATTTTTTGCATTATGCTGTCTAACGTTGATATTAAGGTAATACTAGCTTCTTAAAATGAAATAAAAACCATTTCCTACTCTTTTGTTTTCTAGATTAAATTATATAGAATTGGTGTTAATTTCTCTTTAAACATTAGCAGAACTCTGCAATGAGACTCTCTGGGCCTATAAAATAGATATTTTCTATTTTGAGAGTTTTAAAGTTATAAATTCAATTTCCTTACCAGGAAATTATCTATTTTTCATATTGTATGAGTTGTGGTGGTTGTTTATATTTCTTTTGAGGAAATGTCTCCTTTGCCTAAATTGTTCAAATTTGTGGGTGCATAGTATTCCCTGATGATACCTGGTTATGTCTTTGACGTTTTCAGAGTCAATAGTAATATTACTTGTTTTATTCTAGTATTGAGTAAAGTAGAATGTGAGTTCTTCTGAGGCTGAGTGAGCTGTTCTTTCAATGTTGATTAGCTCCTCTTGGTTGATGCTGTTGTCAAGTTCTTGCAAATTTTGTGTCTAATTTTTATGTTAATTGTTAAAAGAGGGCTATTGAAGTGTCCAATGAAATTGTGATTTGTCTATGTCTCCTTTCCATTTTATCAGTTTTTTTGTTTCACACATTTTGCAGCTCTGTGGTTGGGAACACATACATTTAGAATTGGTATGTTTTCTTGATGGATGGAGTCGTCATTACTCTCTGTCTCAGGTAGTGTTCTCTGAGGTTTATTTTATCTCATATTAGCACAGCCTCTTCTGCTTCCCTCTGCTTAATATTCACATGATATATATATTTCTCTCCTTTTATTTTTATGCCTTAATCATTATATTTGAAATGAGGTTTTTTTTTTGTTTTTTTTTTTTTNTTTCTTTCTTTTTTTTGAGACATAGTCTCGCATTGTAGCCCAGGCTAGAGTGTAATGATGTGATCTTGGCTCACTGCAACCTCTGCCTCTCGGGTTCCAGCTATTCTCCTGCCTCAGCCTTCCAAATAGCTGGGATTACAGGAAACTGCCACCATGCCCAGCTGATTTTTGTATTTTTAGTAAGAGACAGGATTTGTTGGCCAGGCTGGTCTCAAACTTCTAACCTCATGATCTGCCCGCGTTGGCCTCACAAAGTGCTGGAATTACAGGCGTGAACCACCATGCCAGGCCCTGAAGTGAGCTTCTTATGGACCGCATGTAGTTTTGTTTTTTTCTTTTTATCTATTCTACCAATCTATTTTTGTTGGTATATTTAGACAATTTACATTTGATTAAATATTAATATCTTTAGATTTAAGTGTCCAATTTTGTTTTCTGTTTATGTATTTGTTGTTGTTGTCTTTGTTTTTGTTTTTTCTCCTTTCTATGACTTCAGTGAACTTTGTTTTATAATTCTAATTTAATTTTTCTACTGTTTTTCACTATATCTCTTTGTATAGCATTTTTATTGGTTCTTTACACATTACATTAATATGCTTACTATAGTCTGCTAATATCATAATTTTACCATTCAAAGTGAAAAATAGAGACCTTACCTTTTTTAGTATAATTTTATCCCCCTCCACTTATAATTATCTTAAATATTTCATCTCCATATATTTAGATCATCTCAGTTTTAAAACATTCAGGTTAAGCGTATGTCAAGCATGGTTTAGAAAGCTCAAGAGAAGAAGAAAAGTCTATTGTATTTTACTTTATTTTTGGTGAGCCTGATCCTCCTTCCTTAGGTACTAAAGTTCCAAGATTCCTTCCTTTGCTATTATGTTTTTGTTTAGAAAATTTCCTTTGTCAATTTTTAGGGTAATATATTCTCTTAGTTTTCTTTTTCTAAGGATGTTTTTACCTCCTTTTAATTTCTGAATAGTATTTTTGCCAGATATAAGATTGTGATTGACAGTTCTTTTCTTTTAGCACTTGGAAAATTCTGTGATATCTTTTTTGGCCTCCATGGTTTCTGATGAAAAATTTGCTGTTACTTAAGTTGTTTTATCCTATAACATATTTTTTCTTACTGGTGCTCTTATGATATTTTCAAACTTTATTTTTCAGAACTTATAACTGTAATTGGCCTTGGTGTGGTTTTTATCTTAGACTTATTTGACTTTTTGACTCTGTGAGTCAAATTTTGAAAGTCGTTAGCATTGTTTCTTCAAGTACATTTTTAGCCCCACTCTCTCCTCTTCTTCTAGGGCTACTACGTCATTAATTTTGGATATTTTATTATAGTTTCACAATTTATGAGACTTTGTTCTGTTTTCTCTGTGTTGTTCAGATTGGGTCATTTCTATAACAATCTTCAAGTTCACTGATTTGTTTCTCTGTCCTCTTCATTCCACTGCTGAGCCCATCAACGGAGCATTTTAAATTTGGTTATCATATTTTTCCATTTAAAAATTTTCTTTTGGTCCTTCTTTACATACTTTATTTATTTGCTGGGGTTTTCTATATTTTAATTTGTTTAGTACATGTTTTTAATTATTTGTTAAAGTAGTATTAACATATCTGCTTAAAAATACTTGTCAGATAATTTATGTCATCTCATTGTTAGCATCTTTTGGTTGTCTTCATTTACTTTGAGATCTTCTTTGCTCTTGACATGAAGAATAATTTTTTATTAAAACTTGTATCATATCATGAGATTTTGGGTCTTCTTTAAACTTTTAGGTTTCCATGACACCACATTAACAGAAGAAGAGTGGGAATGCTGCCTTATTTCTGACTGGTTAGGGTAAAAGTCCGTTGACACCCAAGGTTGAGTCCTTAGTAAATGAGGGGATCAGTTCCAGCTCCCTTATAAACTTACAGTGATACTTCGCTGCGTGAAAAATGTGGGAGTGTCAAATTACTTCTCTCACGGGTGACCTCCACCCCACCCATTGTGGGGGGAAGTGATGGGTGGCTATGTAACCATTGGCTGGTGATGACTGAAAATGTCACAGGATCTTTGGAGCGTTGCTTCATTGGCCAGAAACTTCTGTGGCCAGTGGCGCCTTCTGCCTTAGTATTGCATGCACCTGCTGGGCTCATTTCGTCCACTTAGCCCAGCAGGCTGTACTCGGCTTGCGCTTCCAGCCTGGATCCCATACCTGACAAGGTCAAAGTGAAGGGTGTGTGGGCGAGCGAGCGCAGGGTCCAGCCACTGCGCACAACCAGGCACGCTGGCTGCTGCAGCGGGGTGGGCAGCTCCATGCAAGGCTGCGGCTGGACCAGAATGTACCACATAGGACTTCTGCTATGGGCACCTCAGCAGAGGTGTTGAGGGTTTGACGTGGTCGGAGTGCTTAGTCACAGCTTCATAAGTGTGGAAGTCTAAGCTCCCCTACTCAGTCACTAATATAGGTGGGTGTAGGGCCTCTGTTTTCTCTGTGATGTTTATTTGAAGAAGAGCAGTCACTGTGTAAAAGTTTTCTGGTCTGTGAAGCTGCCTCTTACCAGGTGATTTGATTAGAGAGAGCAAGCTTTTGTTTTTGAATGTATGCGTGCATGCGTGCGTGTAAATGTGCATGTGTGTGTGTCCATTGTTCCTAGATTGCTGTCTTCTGGGTAAAGTGAACCAAAAGAAACCCAGGGAACGTCATCATCTTTACCTTGTTACATGGGGAGCAGTAATGAGGCACTCCTGTTTTTCTCAATCAGTAGGGTATCACTGTAAATCTAGAACTGAGCTGGAAGTGATCCCCACCCATATGAGGACCAAACCTTGGGTGTCAACACAGCAAGTAGAGAACCAGACATCCCATCCTGAGCTGACAGAAATCAGGACAATTCCTCACCCTTTTCCTATAGGAGTAGTATCAGGGGAAGCCAACTAAAACAAAGTTTTAAGATCCAGAGTTGGGTTCTGAACCTTACCCGACATTCTTTCTTCTCTCCACCTTTCTTTCATTCTTTCTATATTTCTTTTATATATAACGTCAAGTATTTGGGGTTGCATTTAGTTATGTGAACAGGGAAAACATATCTAATTGTTCTTTCTGTAACCGGATGCCCCAATATTTAAAAAATTAATTTCTAATAAATGTATTCTTAAAGGAATATGTTTCTAGAAGAGACAAGTGAGTCGAAAGTCAAATGTTATAAAGCATTTCTTATTCAACTCATAATGTTACTCCACACAACTTACAACCTGGATAGGATTTCAATATTTTTTTCTTAAGACCATGCACAAAAGTTTTTGAAAACAGAACTGTTAAAATTAATGTGAACTCTCTAAAAAATCTTTTCAATGTTCTTACATATCAGATACCCTCTTAAGCTTTATCATATGAGGCAATATCAATTGCAAGAAGATTATCTTTGAAACTTGCCAATTATGGCTCTGGCTTAGGGATGATCCATATTGCTCATTATTCAGTTTTCTTTCTTGAATTAAAAAGTCTGTATCATCATGTGATAAACTATGCGGTAATTTTTACATATTTTCACTACTTTAAACATATCATCTGTAAATTTTCTTTATCTGTATCTCCCTTATCTTCTCTCATTAAGCCCCAAAGTGTCCATCTACTTACCTTACCAAGAATTCTAGAGCCCTAGTCCTCATCTGATGCATATTCAGATTGCAAAAATTGTCCTAGGAGTAGCTATGTAGCAAATAACTGCTGTAAAAGGAACATGTATTCATTCATGTATTTACTCCTAAACAGTATAATCTGTTCTGTAACCATTTAATGTGTAATATAGTCAATTTTGCTGTACTTAGAGTAGATAATATTTCTTCATGTAACAGCTTACTTTTTCTAAAATAGCCTAATATGGGATAACATTTCTGGCATGTCATGCTTAGATACATGCATTAATAGGTTAATGCTTCAGTTGCTAGCACGTTAGTGCTATGTGCATACACTTAGATAATTATTTCAGTGCCTTGGCTTCAGTACATATTTCTAATAATGCAGTTATCCAAAATATCACTATGCTATTTTGCTTGCATGGCAATTGAAGCAAAAAAAAACTATATGAAATAACTCTTTTTTAAAAAATTACAAGTATCAACATTATAAAATCTTCAAGTTTATTAATTTTACTTTTACTTTATAGGGATAGAGGAAGGAATTATGGGTTCACAGCACTGTCCAAAGACTTAACTACATGACTTCTCAGTAGCAATTAGAAAAGATAACTTTTGAGGGCTCTGAGATATCTGAAAGAAAAAAAAAAAAAAAAAAAAAAAAAAAAAAGATAACTTTTGGTTAAACTTTGAAGTTGTACTTCAGCGAAGATCCTATTGAAAAAAAAAACACACACTCATTGTGCTGCACTTCAAATCACTCTCATTCTCCCACTTTTAAATTTAGAGTGATCATAAATTGTTCCTGTAAAAAGTTGCCTTTGTTTGTTCCAGGTAAAAGTTGGAAAACTGAGGTGTATAAATTATTTTAGAGATCTAAAACAAGGGATGAGTCATTGAACACAATTAGCAATTTCAAACCATAAAGTATCTGCCAAAATGGCAGAGGGCAGATGAATGCAAATAAGAAAGGAGAATGTTCTTTGGTTCTAAAATAGGGTTTGGTAGTCAGTACAGACAAACTTGAGACTGATGTGTGGTAATTTTTGTAAAGTAGATATAACGGTCCATGAAGATTTTCATTCATGTGTCAAATAGATGTCAAAATGGGAGACAAAGATAAATAACCCCAAAAGCTGAACTTAGACGAAACATAAAGTATTTTTTAAAAGCTCTAGTTAATATACTCAGAGAAATTCAAGGAGATACTATTCATATAAAACATAAACAGCATAAAATGAATAAGCAACATTCAGAGAAAATGAACCACTGAAAATATTGAAAATAAAAATTATGTTGATAATGTTTTTATGGTAAAATATAAAAGTAAATAAATTAATTAAAAGATAGATATATAATTGATACATAGATAACCCAGAGAAATGTTTCCTAATATTTTGGTTCTGAAGCATGTTAATATAGACCCAAAACAATAAAAAACAGACTGAATGTAAAATTAAGTCATTGTAGACACTAGCATGGTATTTCTCAAAGTGTAATAGGTAAGCCACTTACACCAGAAACGATGGGGATGTTTATATATGAATACAATTTCTCAGATCTACAGGAGTCCTACTAGATCAGAATTTCTGTAAGTATAGCTGGCAAATACATTTTAATATGCCTTCTTAGGCAATTCTAAATTTGCTAACATTTGAGAAATACTATATTCAAACCACTTAAGAGATTTCAAAATTTTTGAATAACTTTCAGGTATTTTTAACATTTATTTGTTTTTATTTATTTATTGTTTATTTTTTACACTTTTTTTTTTTTAGAAGAGTTTCTCTCTTGTTCCCCATGCTGGAGTGCAATGACAGCAATCTCAGCTCACCACAACCCTAGATTCAAACAATCCTCCCTTCTCAGCCTCCCTAGTAGCTGGGATTACAGGTATGCAACACCATGCCTAGCTGATTTTTTTTCTTTTGTATTTTTAGTAGAGATGAGATTTCTCCATGTTGGTCAAGCTGGTCTCAAACTCCTGACCTCAGGTGGTCTGCCCACCTCGGCCTCCTAAAGTGCTGAGATTACAGGCTTGAGTCACCATGCCTGGCCTTAACATTTATTTTTAACCTTTGTTGAATCAAAGAAGAACTTTAAAAAACTAGTTATCTTGTCACTGTAGAGAAAAACTTCTTTATGCTTCCGTATCTCCATGTTACACTTAATCTCTGAACATATTTGTCATATTTGGTCTACTGGTTAACATTATCCATCACCAAATTCTGAAATTCAGAAACTTTATTTAGTTAGAATTTAGCTTATAGTTTATAGTGCATGCACTGTATGTTTTTTGAATTAGGAGACTAGAAGTGCCCTGTTCAACATAGTATCCACTACCCACATGTAACAATTGAGGTGACTGAGGCCTTGAAATGTGGCCAGTTAGAATCGGTATAACTTATGTTTAGAAATAGTATAATATCTCACTAATATTTTGCAGTAATTACATGTTGAAATGAGTTGACCATGGCTGGCAAACAATAAAAAACAGCTTAGGATGTCAGTTCTTCTGAGTATTGTTAGAAAAGTTTTTCCTTTCTCTCTAGAGTGCCAATGTGTACTAGATTTTATTCCAAAAGTTGTAGATTATAAGTATTTGTTTTTTAATCAGAAAAACATTCTCATTAAGCATTAAGTCCCCCGAGTTTTAAGGAACAGATTGCTATGAGGCACATGCAGAATAATTAAGGAGTGAGGAACTTCTAAATGTTTATCTTTGCATTCACCCTTTCTTGTCTCAAAAGCACAAACGAAAGGAGACTCTAAAAGATTTTAATTAATTCTAATTTCTTTTCTTTTCTTTCTTTCTTTCTTTCTTTCTTTCTTTCTTTCTTTCTTTCTTTCTTTCTTTCTTTCTTTCTTTCTTTCTTTTTTTTTTTTTT
>NW_016107445.1:2578055-2613711 GCF_001604975.1 Cebus imitator
TGGCTATTTTTTGTAATTGTTTTTGTAGAGACAGGGGTTCTTCATGTTTCCCAGGCTGTTAATTCCTATTTCTAACCAAGCAAACTATAACAATGCCCCCTTTTCTGATAGTTTTTTGTTTGATTGTTTGTTTTCAGAACTAGGTAAAGTGAGGAAGTGTTGAGCTAGCATTCTCACATAAAAATATCATTATTTTAAAAATCACTTCAAGTAAAAGAAGAGATATGGTTATGCAGGGGCGAAGATGTGAAAAAATTGGTATGTTGTTATTTATCACTGAAATATTTACTTGCACTTCTAAGGCAAACATAGATATTGATATTTTTATCTTTTAAGTTCAAGGGTTCATGTGCAGGTTTGTTAGATAGGTAAACGTGTTATAGGGGTTTCTTGTACAGATTATTTCATAACCCAGGTATTAAGGCTAGTATACATTAGTTATTTTTCCTGATCTTCTCTTTCCTCCCACACTCTGCCCTCCAGTAGGCCAAGGTACGTGTTGTTCCCCTCTATGTGTCCATTTGGTCTCATAATTTAGCTCCCAAAAATAACTGAGAACATGTAGTATTTGGTTTTCTGTTCCTGTTTGCCAAGAATAATGGCCTCAAGCTCCATCCTGCAAAGGGCATGATCTTTTTTTATGGCTGTATAGTATTCTGCGATGTTTACGTACCATATTTTCTTTATCTAGTCTGTCACTGATGGACATGTAGATGGATTTCATGTCTTTGCTATTGTGAATAGTGCTGCAATGAATGTACATGTGCATGTGTTTTTATAACAGAAGGATTTATATTCCTTTGAGTATATACCCAATAATGAAATTGCTGGTTCAAATGGTGTTTCTGTTTTTAGGTCTTTGAGAAACTGCCACAGTGTTTTCCATGATGGTTGAACTAATTTACACTCTGACCAACAGTAAATGTGTTCATTTTATTCACAACTTGGCTAGCATCTGTTATTTTTTGACTTTTTAGTAGTAGCCATTCTGACTGATGTGAGATGGTATCCCATTATTGCTTTCATTTTCATTTCTCTAATGATCTGTGATGTTGATATGATTGTTGAGTCCACACATGTCTTTTGAGAAGTGTCTGTGTATGTACTTTCCCCACTTTTTAATGGGATTGTTTGGTTTTATCTTCTAATGTTTTTAAGTTCCTTGTAGATGCTGGATAATAGGCCTTTGTCAGATGTACAGTTTGCAAAAATTTTCTCCCATTATGAGGTTGTCTATTTACTCTGTTGATAGTTACCTTTGCTGTGCAGAAGCTCTTTCATTTAGTGAGATCTCATTTGTCTGTTTTTGCTTTTGTTACAATTGCTTTATGTACCTGAAGTTTGTCCTGAATGGTACTGCCTAGGTTGTCTTCCAGGATTTCCACACTTTTGGGTTTTACATTTCAGTCTTAATCTATCCTGAGTTAATTTTTGAATACGGTGTAAGGAAGAGGTCCACTTTCAATCATCTGCATATGGCTAGTTAGCTATCCCAGCACCATTTATTGAATAGGGAATCCTTTCTCCATTTCTTGTTTTTTAAGGTTTGTGAAAGATCAGATAGTTTTAGATGTGGGGTCTTATTTCTGGGTTCTCTATTCTGTTTCATTGGCCTTATGTCTGTTCTTGTCCCAGTATCATGCTGTTTTGGTTATTGTAGCCCTGTGGTATAAAGTTGGATAGTGTGATACTTCCCGCTTTCTTCTTTTTGCTTAGGATTGCCTTGGCTATTGGGCTCTTTTATGATTTCATATAAATTTTAAAATATTTTTTTCTATTTCTGTGAAGAATGTCAATGGTAGTTTAATTGGAATTGCATGGAACGTATAAATTGCTTTGGGCAGTATGGCCATTTTAACAGCATTGATTCTTCCTACCAATGAGCATGGAATGTCTTTCCTTTTGTTTGTGTCCTCTCTGATTTATTTATTTATTTATTGAGCAGTGGTTTATAGTTCTCCTGGTGGAGATCTTTCACCTCCCTAGTTAGCTGTATTCCTAGCTATTTTATTCTTTTTCTGGCATTATTAATGGTAGTTTGTTTGTGATTTGGCTTTCAGCTTGACTGTTGTTGGCATACAGGAATGCTAGTGATTTGTGCACATTGATTTTGTAACAAAATGTTGCTGAAGTTGCTCAACAACTTAAGAAGCTTTCGGGCTGAGATGATAGGGTTTTCTAGATATAGGATCATGTCATCTGCAAACAGGAAGAGTTTGACTTCCTCTTTTCCTATTCGAATGTCTTTTATTTCTCTCTCTTTGAATGCCCTGGTCAGAGCTTCCAGTACTATGTTGAGTAAGATGGTGAGAGAGGGCATCCTTGTCTTACGCTGGTTTTCAAGGGGAATGGTTCTAGGTTTTGTCCATTCTGTATGATGTTGGCTGTGGGTCTGTCATATAGAGCTCTTATTATTTTGAGGTATTTTCCTTCAATACATAGTTCGTTGAGAGTTTTTAACATAAAGGATATTGAGTTTTATTGAAAGCCTTTTCTGCATCTATTGAAATAACCATATAGTTTTTGTCTTTAGTTCTGATTATGTGATGAATCATGTTTATTGATTTGTGCATGTTGAACCTACTTTGCATCCCAGGGATGAAGCTTACTTGATCATAGAGAATAAGCTTTTTGATGTGGTGCTGAATTTGTTCTAAGTATTTTGCTGAGGATTTTTGCATCGATGTTCATCAAATATATTGGCCAGAAGTTTTCTTTTTCGTATTGTATTTCTGCCTGTTTTGGTGTCTGGATGATGCTGGCCACATAGAGTGAGTTAGGGAGGAGTCAATCCTTTTCAATTTGGGGGGAATAGTTTCAGTAGAAATGGTGCCAGCTCTTCTTTGTACATCTGGTAGAATTCAGTTGTGAATTTATCTGGTCCTGGGCTTTTGGTTGGTAGGTTATTTACTACTGTCTCAATTTCAGAACTTGCTATTGGTCTGTTCTGGAATTCAATTTCTTCCTGGTTCAGTCTTGAGAGGGTATATGTATCCAGGAGTTTACTGATTTATCTCAGATTTTCTACTTTATGTGCATAGAGATGTTTATAATATTCTCTGATGGTTGTTTGTATATCTGTAGGGTCAGTGGTACTATCCCCTTTATCATTTCTGATTGTTTTATTTGAATCTTCTGTCTTTTTTTCTTTATTAGTCTAGCTAGTGGTGTATGTATTTTATTAATTTTTTTCAAACACCAGCTCCTGGATTTGTTTATCTTTTGAGTGGTGTTTCATATTTCTCTCTCTTTCAATTTGGTAGTGATTTTGGTTACTTGTCTTCTACCAGGTTTGGGCTTTGTTTGCTCTTGGCTCTCTAGTTCTTTTAGTTGTGATGTTAGGTTGTAACTTGAAATCTTTCTGTCTTTCTGATGTGGGCATATGGTGCTATAAATTTCCCTCTTAACACTGCTTTAGCTATGTCCCAGAGATTCTGATATGATGTCTCTTTTTTCTCATTCGTTTCAAAGAAATTTTTTATTTCTGCCTTACTTTCATTATTCACCCAATCTCTCAGGAGCACGTTATTCAATAACCATGTAATTATATGGTTTTGTGTAAATTTCTTAGGGTTGATTTTCAACTTGATTGTGCTGTGGTTCAAACCACTGTTGTTATTTGTACTTTAAATTCAAACATAGATATTTATTTTTATTTTTCCAATTAATTGGGTAGAAAACACAAATATCTTTTTCAATTTTAATGACATAGTATTGATTACTTTTGTTTTCCCTCTTTTTCAGTTTGTTAATTCCATTTAATTAATTTTACTATTAATATCACATAAATGTAATGAGCAAAGATTTTGAATACTTATTTTTCAATTTTTAATCATGTGTGTATAAAAACATAATTTTTGAATACCTATAACTCAGAGAGTTATTGATAGATAATTGCAATGGCATTTGTTGTCATAATATATCGGAATAGAAAAAACTGGTCTAATGACAAAGTCCCAACTTATTCACAACATTTACCCAATATTTAATTTCACTCAAGGTCGTGTCCATAAAGAACACAGATATATCATGAGGTCACTGACTGAAATTTAAATTTTCTGTTTAACTATTGTAACATTTTTTAAACTTAATGCTACAATAATTTTACTATATATTCTATCCTCTCTCACACATTCTTCTTTCTTTCTGTTTTAATCTTTGAAATATGAGCTTCTTTGATTGTGTGTTCCTTTATTTTTAATAAACAAGTGTGCTGGACAATTAATTTTCTTTTTCCTTATCTAATGTATACTCTGCAAGATCTTTCACTATTTTCCTTTTCCCTGGTTTACTATTTTTTGGAATAAATGTTATTTTAATAAAAAACCAAAAGTGTTAAGAGAGAAAACATTAAAATAGTCACTATTATGGCTAGACTAGAGATTGGTGAAAATATGTTTGAAGAAACAGAATTAATATATGTGGCCCAGGTATAATCACAGTATTTTGGAAATTTGTGTATAAAATGGAGTATGAATAAAAATACACTAATGCCATAGTACTCAAAAACTAGTTGCTACAATTTTTTTTTTTTAATGTGGCATTATCAGCCAGGCACAGTGACTCATGCCTGTAAGCCCAGCATTTTGAGAGGCTGAAGTAAGTGAATCACCTGAGGTCAGGAGTTCAAAACCAGCCTCTATTAAACATGGTGAAACCCCACCTCTACTAAAAATAAAAAAAATTAGCCAGTCGTGGTGGTGCTTCCCTGTAGTCCCAGCTACTCCGGAGGCTGAGGCAGGAAAATCGCTTGAACTCAGGAGGCAGAGGCTGCAGTGAGCCAACATTGTGCCACTGTACTCCAGCCTGGGTGACAGAGCAAGACTCTGCCAANAAAAAAAAAAAAAAAGAAAAAAAAGAAAAAAAGAGGCAGCATTATCATTGTATATTTCCATGAGTACAACTGGGTTCTGTTTTTATGGGAAATGTCTTGGAAGATTTATAATTTTTGTTTCGTTTTGTTTTAGTGAGAAAACAACTTAGTCTTCTTTACTCTCCAGATTTCTTTAAAAAAAAATAAACCTAATGCATATTAGATAGATATAGTTTATTTTACAGTAAATGCTTACTGTATGGGGGCCAACTAGAAAGTGGATGTCCAATAATTACTTGACTAAAATAAATTTGCTTAAGATAGAAAAATTTAAAGAACGCCTTAACATTCTGTTACTCAGATAATCAAAACAAATCAATTCGTGTTTTAAAACTAGTGACTAACTTATAATTATGTTTTCAGTAAAAAACAGGAACACCCAAACTCGATTTTACTTTTTAATAGAACCCAGAAAATCTTATTTTTACTTTCATTTTTAACTTCCGAAACAAGCCAGACAGCAGTATTATATTTTTTTCACTCATGAGATAGTTGAGAATTGTAATAAACCTAAATTAATTAAAATATAGAGAGAGAAATTCCTAGAAAATAAGGTATGCAAAGCTATTTTAATCTCTGACAGAAAGGCATGAAGGAAGAATTTGCAATAAATATTAGTAAGAAAAACAAGTCAAAACTTTAATAAAGCTTAACATTCACGTGTGATGCACTGTAACAGATGAAAATTACCAGAACCACCCGTCACAAAAAGAATTTGTACCCACCATAAGCCGTTTTCCAAAGATCATCTCAAACTGCATAGGAATAGCATACAAGAGACTGGGATAAAGGCTGAACTGAGAGAGTATCTCCTGAATTGTGCATTACCCAGTGGAAAATATCAGGGCCTGAGTGTTAAAAGGAATTTATCTCACAAATTCCAGACCTTTACTGTGTATAGGCCAGTGGTTTCTGGCTGCTGGCTTCTGAAGTCTGGCTGTACAAAGTGAGAGCTGAGAGAAATCACTGTGGAGCTCTCTGTATCTTCAGTTCATACATTGTAGAGATTCTTCAAAGGCTGGGGATAATGCAACAGTGTAGAGAAACCCGCTGATGCCTATAGTGTCAGAATGGAAATCAACAAAAATTCCATGTCAACCCCCAAAGCTGGACAACCATGCAAAGCAAAGCAAAATATCTATGAATCAGAAACTGAACTGCTAGGCTGGAGAGGAAGAAAATTTCTACAGTCTCCCTGGCACTGAGATATCCATGCTCAAGTGAAAGTGTTGATCTCATCTGAAAATTATGAACCCAAAGGGAAACTGGGTCTAATTTCAACTTCAGCTCAATTCAGATCAGTGGACATAGAGCAGTAGAGGTGATTTGTGTTCTGGATATAAATATTATTCATATCAGTTTTTCGTGTTTACTAATACACATTGTATAGCAAGCAAAGAAGCAAGATAAAGTCATTTACAGACAAGAAAAGGAGAGTTTAATAAAAGCAGACTAAAAGATAGGTAGTATGTTGGTATTTCAAGAAGAACTTTTAAAATAACTATGATAAATATGTTAAGGAATTAAAAATGCATAACCAGTAAACAGTATCAGTACAGTGATAAAAATTATAAAAATTTAGCCATCTGGAAATACTACAAATAATATGTAATATTGGAGATGACAAATTCACTTGAGGTTCTTAAAAGTTTCTTGCATACAGCAGAGAACTGACTCATGAACATGAAGAAGGGTCAATAGAAACTGTCAAAAATGAAACAATAAAAATCAATAATAAAAATCAAATGGAACAAAGAATCTGAGGTTCATAGAACAATAACAAGCAATCTACAATAACATTAAGAAAAGGAAAAGTAGTGGGATGGAAGAAATATTTAGTTAATGACCGAGAGTTTCATAAAATGGATAATTGATATGGCTTGGCTGTGTCCCCACACAAAATGTCATCTTGAATTGTAATTCCCATAATCCCCAAGTGTCAAGGGAGAGACCAGGTAGAGGTAATTGAATCATGGGGGCAGTTTCCCTCATGCTGTTCTCATGATAGTGACTGAGGTTTCAGGAGATCTGATGGTTTTATAACTGTTTGGTAGTTCCTCCTGCATTTATTCTTCTTCCTGACACCTTGTGAAGAGGTACCTTGCTTCACCTTCTGCCGTGATTGTAAGTGTCTTGAAGGCTCTGCAGCCATGCTGAACTGTGAGTCAATTAAACCTCTTTCCTTTATAAATTACCCTGTCTTGGGCAGTTCATTTTAGCATTGTGAAAATGGACTAGTACAATAACAGACATCAACTCAAAGATATAGAAATATTAATGTGTCCAAGCTGGATTTTAAAATAATAAAAAAGTGAAAACAAAACAACAAAAACCACAGTAAAATATATTTAAGAACATAAAGGGTAAATACTGAAATAAAAAAGTATCTTTAAAACAGCCAAAGACTACAGTATACATTTCATTTAGTGACTAAATGATAAAACTGATGGTTGCTTTATCAGAAATAATGAAAGAGAGAAGACCATGGAACATTATTTTTAATGTGTTGAAAGAATAAAACTGTCGGAATTCCTTTGACAGCAAAAGTAACTGTCAAAAATAAAGTACAACTTAGGGGGGACATATATAGGATTAAATGCTTCTATAGTAAAAGCATAAAATCAATGATCTTAACTTCCAACTTGTAATTCTAGATAACAAGAAACAAATTCAATGGAAGGTAGATGGAAAAAATGAATGAATGAAAGTAACAGTGGATATCCATAAAATGTACAACAGATAGAGAAAAACAAGATGATAAATCAGTTCCCTAATAGATTAATAAAAGTAATTATCTCTGAACAAAAATCTAGTCAAGTATAAAAATCAGAAAAAACAAAAATGACAGATGTCAAGAAGAATGAAAAGACATCCCTACAAATACTACAGACATTAAGAAAATATGAAAAACATTATGATAATAAATTGATGATTTTGATATGGATGGACTGATGGATAAACATAACTCATTAAGACTGACACAGAAAGAAATATGTAATTTAAATATCCAAATTTGAGGAATTTAAATAGCACTATTACAAAATTATTAGTAGTAGAAAATATACCACTCACAAAGAAAGTTCTAGCCCATGTGGCCTCACTGGTAAATTTAATCAACAATTTAGGGTGACTATAGTTAACAACAATATATTGTATATTTTAAAATAGCTAAAAGAGAAGATTTGAAATGTTCCCAACAAGCAAATAAAACAAATGTTTGAGATGATGGATATTCTATATACCATGGTTTGATCATTACATATTGTATGTGTCAAACTATTACTTGTAGCTCCTGAATATGTTCAATTATTATGCATCAATAAAACATGTTTAAAATTATGCAACAAATAGAACTGGTTTTATATAAGTGGTTTTATGAGACTGACCTAAACCTGCTTTACACTTGATAAAACATTTTAAGAACAAAATTACAGATTAAAACCTCTCATAAACATAAGAAAAATTAATATTTTATAAAATATTAACTAAGTCCTTCAATACATAAACAATTGAATGTAAGATATAGCAACAAAATTAAATTAAAAACCAATGTAACATTCAGGAATCAGTCGATATAATTCAGCATATTAAGTGAGTAATAAAGAAAATCATAAGATTAAATAGTTGCAGGTAAAAAAAGATTTGACGAAGACTCTAATTTTCTCAGCAAACTATTAATAGAAAGGAAATCCAACAATCTGATAAAGAACATCTATAAAAAATCTACAGGTAACATCCCAGTTAATGGCGAAATACTGAATACTTTATGCCTAAGATTGGAAACAAGGCACAGAGAGTCTTCACCCAAATGTCAGCTAATTCATTTGCAATTTATCAGGAATTTACATTTAGGTTTTTAATTTCTGGCATATGACTGAGTGTGTACAACAAGACCTATTTTTCTCTTCATATCAAAAGTATGGCAAACTTAATTTTCTTATATACATTTTTTCTTGGTTAAAT
Source organism: Cebus imitator (assembly GCF_001604975.1). Classification (NCBI taxonomy): domain Eukaryota; kingdom Metazoa; phylum Chordata; class Mammalia; order Primates; family Cebidae; genus Cebus; species Cebus imitator. The sequence goes on from NW_016107445.1 coordinate 2,586,892, forward strand.
GAACAATTTTATTTTCTCTCTAAGACAACGAAATATTTGTTCTACATTCTAAAGTGTAGGCAAACAGTAGCTAGTTTATCACTTATTGAATAGAATTTATTAACCTAATTCAGAACAAATAGAATAATAGGAAGTATTAACAAAAGTCCACATGTATTCTAAAGCCAAAATTCTGAATGTAGTATATCATTTTCATTTTTCTAAGTTCCAGAACATAACACTTTACATTTATTTTCCTAAATAAATGTGTAAGTGTGACTTTTGTTGGCTGTCAGATCAACAGAACCTCCAGTCAAAGCTTTGTAATTTTTCAGCTTAACATTTATACATATAATAAATCTGAATAATTAATTACAGGCTGTTTAAGCCTGACAATATGGTATGTAACTAGATGTTTCCCCTGTATGCCTAGGAGAATCATTCGGCATTGTTTAGTACATTATTCCTGCTTCCCAAAGCAATGCACTCGAAAAAGGGTAGCAAATGTTGTAAGTAGCAGAATCATAAATCAATGAGATGCCTCAGACCACCTGTGTCTTTGATTTTTGATTGAAGGGTTTTATTCAAAACCAATGCTTGTTTCCCTTGTCCACAGCATCTTCATAATGTGGCACACCTCTACTAATTACAAAGAATTTTAACGTTATTTTAGTTTTAGCTCTAAATGATGACTGCCTCTTTCTTTAAAATAAATTGCACATACTTTGCAACCTCCATGTTCTTCATTTTCCATTAATTTATCAAACCCATATTATTGGGCATCCAAATTATTTTAGATAAAAATGTCGTGCTAAATAAGATAAGCATAATTCTTGCTTATCTTGTCATAAATAGTTTAACCAGAACATAAAATATTATTAATAGTAACCAGGTAACCACGTTATATATTACGATGAGGTAAAAGGTAGGTTTGGGTGGGAACTCTAGAGTTAACTTTTTTTCATGTTATCTAAAATGTTATTTGTTATCTCAGTTGTGAAGAACAGTTGCCACATTCAAAACTTGGATATCGAGTAAGCAGTTGAATATGTACGTTTGAAATTCATGGGAGAGTTCAGCACTTGAAGTAAAAAAGTAAGGAGCAGAAAACACATAGATGCTATTTAATGAATTTTACCCAGAAGAAAATATCAGAAAGAGAATATATAGGGAAAAATTTTTCTATAGCCAAGCCTTAGTATACCAGTATTTAGAGATGTGGCAGAGAAAGTGTATCAAGAAAAATAAAATGTTGACAGAGAACCAGTAGGATGGCTCAATTTAGACCTTATCACATAGATTTTGAAAGTACACTAGCACATTTTATGTACAATAACAGAAAGATAATAATGTAACATTGTTAACAAAAGTAGTGAATAATGCTACAAGAACTTGGAATATTTAACAGTTATTCAAAACCAGAGAATAATTTTATTCCTATAAAATTGCTCACATGATAATTTTGCATAAAGCTAGTTTTAGTTACTATTTTCAAGAACATGACTTTATCCAATAAAGTTTTTCTTAATATGCTGTTGCTTTTGACTTTCTTGTGACTCTACACCTAAGGGTCAACAAAATTCTCTGGTTGTAACAGTTATGCATATTCAAAATCCTCATGCATATTCAAGTGCTCTGGATCTTTTTGCTTGCACTAAGAATTTTCAAAATGATAAAGATTGATTTTCTCTTTGAATGTCACTTTGTTTAGATTATGTTTAAATAAACATTATCAGTTACACAATAAACTTGTAAAGCATGTTAATCACAGGTCAGTTATGACAGATTTTATGACTAAAATGGACAACCAAATTTTCCTTTCATAATGCAGAGAAATATGTTATCAAAGAAAAAACATTTGCTGGAATTTAGTTCTTCATTATGATTTGTAATTGATTTTTAATGTAATCTGCTTTATATTTTCAGACCTCATCTGTCAATTTTTGCTAAGTTATATTTTCAAATTCAGGTTGTACAAATCAATTTTTGAAGATGGAAGTTAATATTCTCTCATGGCCTACTGTAATGTTAAAGCCTTCATCTCTGTATTTTTTTTTTCTGAAAACTTTGAGTAGTCTTTAATATAATCATACGTGCCTCCTTTTACTGAAACCACTTCTATCAGATCTGGTTTTACGCTACAATATTTACTTAGGAGATTCTGTGAACTGAATTTTGGTTCCCCATACTCACTCACTTCCAAATTCTTATGAAGCCCTAACCCACAATGTGACTGTATTTGGAGATAGGACCTTTAAGAGAGGTAATAATGGTTAAATGAGGTCATAAAGTGGGACACTGATCCTATAGGACTGGTTTCCTTAAAAGAAAATGAAGGGATTCTAGAGAGCCTCCACTCAGAACTACATTTTTTAACTAAATGAAAAAAAAAATACTTTTATAAAAAGTCAATGTTATTTTATAATTATTTGTTTTTTAATGCTGGGTACTTGCATGTTTATTAATTTTTGTTTTATAGTTTTCAGATATCTGTGTAGTATCTTCATGAATAATGGCTGATTCTAAATGTTTTTTAGTAATTTCAAAGGAAAAATATTTTGAGGGAGAAAGTTTTGCAATCATTGAGAATGTGTAACATAACATTTATTTTCTCTGAAAATAAATCCAAATGAGAATTTCCAAATATGCTGGGGCAATATCATGTTAAAAAATGATTAAAACCCATGACTTGGAGATTAGCCCATATTGATATTTGAGCAATGCATAGGAGTTGCAGAAAAGAAACTGTAAAGTGCTTTGACTAGAAACCAATGCATTGGGACAGAAGGAAGGCACAGTTATTGACCTGCTTTTCAGAAACTGGCTAAGGAGTATTTCCATACCAGACAGGAATCATCATTATAATAGGGAAAACAAGAATATATTACCGTTTGGCTCCATAAGATTCAATTTCACCAGCAGGCCACAACTGGGGACATCTTTAGGTCAGAAGCATCAAGTGAGTAATCTTTACCTAGGAATATACTTTTAATTACAAAGATTCAATCAGTCACTCATTTGTATAATAAATATGCTTTTGACTTCTTCAAGTCTCCAGACCTTTTGTTGGGTAATAGAGATGTAAACCCCAAAACATGACTAAAACCCATTCTTGTACCCATGCAATTTATGGACTAGTGGAAATGGAAAATAATCATAAGACAGTATGATAGAAGCAAGCAAAATAATTATGGAGGTACCTAATTAGTAAGAACAAAAGGTGAGAGAAGATTCACTTTCAGTTCAGACACTGCTAGTTAAATTAAGAAAAAAGAATTGAGTATTATTATATATTGAAGAAATAGAGGTATCCAATGAGCTGCAAATATTGCTGGATCATTGGTTACCCTTGAAAGGAGAGTCATGTGAAGCAGCTTCATACACAGCAGGGGCTAGATTGTGAAGGCGATTGTCTGTCAATATGAAAACAATCATAGAAACAACTGGATGATTTTTAGATGAAAATTGGTAGGACAAAATTTGCGTTTTGAACAAATCACTTACAAAACACCCTGGAAGGAATGAATTAAACAGGAGAGGAGTGTGGGCAGAGCAATATATTAGGGAACTGTTGTAGTAATAAAGTTGTGAATTGAGAAAGGCAGAAATTTACCTAGCAATGGTGAATCAAGATTAAGGGTAGATTGAAAGATATCTACAAGATCAAATTAACATGATATTGAGACTAACTAGACATAGGTTAAAGAGCATGACAGAAATAAATTAATAGTAGCATAGATGTCAAGCTGGCAACTAGGAGAAAAATTATGGCATTCATTGAGATGGAAAATGCTCAGAGATTTGGGTGATAGACTTTAAGATTAATTAAAATTTAGATATGTATGTGTTCCACACTTTCTTTCTCCAATTTGCCATCGATGGACATTTAGATTGATTTCATGTATTTGCCGTTGCGAATAGTACTACAATAAGCATATGCTTGCATGTGTCTTTCTGGTAGAAGAATTTATATTCCTTTGGGTATATAACTAGTTAGAGGATTTCTGGGTCGAATGATAGTTCTGTTATTAGCACTTTGAGGAATCGCCACACTGCTTCCTACAATGGTTGAACTAATTTACACTCCCACCAATAGTGTATATGCATTTCTTTTTCTCTGCAATCTTGTCAGATTCTGTTATTTTTTGTCTTTTTAATATAAGCCATTCTGACTGTTCTGATGTCTATCTCATTGTGGTTTTGATTTGCATTACTCTATCAGTGATATTGAGCTTTTTTTATATGCTTTCTAGCCATATGTAAAGAAAATGGGTACATAAACACAGTGGAATATGATGCTGCCATTACAAAGAATAAAATCAGGTCTTTTGCAGGAACCTGGATGGAGCTGAGGCCATTATTTCTAACAAACTAATGCAGTAACAGAAAAACAAATACTGCATGTTCTCACTTATAAGTGGGAGCTATATGATAGAAACACATGAGCACAAAGAGGAGAACAGTGAAAACGAGGACCTACTTGAGGGTGGAAGGTAAAAAGAGGGAAAGGATCAGAAAAAATATCTGTTGGGTACTAGGCCTAGTGACTGGCTGACAAAATAATCTGTACAACAAACCCCTGTGACTTGAGTTTACCTATAAAACAAACCTGCACATGTACCCCTGAATCTAAAATATAAGTGTTTTTTTAATATTTAAATATGTTTATCCTTCCTTCCCCCTTTTCTTTCTTTCCTTCCTTCCTTCCTTCTTTTCCCTTCCTTTCCTTTTCCTTTCCTTTCCTGTCCCTTTCTCCTTTTCCTTTCTCATTTCCTTTTCCTTTCTTCCTTCCTTCCTCTCTCTTTCCCTTCCTCCTTCCCTCCCTTCCTCCCTCCATGCCTTCCCTCCTCCCTCCCTTCTTTCCCTCCTTCCTTCTTTCCTTCTTTCTTTCCTTACTTTCCTTCTTTCTTCCTTTTCTCCTTCATTCCTCCTCTCCTTCCTTCCTGTTATTTCTCTTTTTTTTCCTTTTCATTCTTTCTAGCTCAAGGTACAGACAAATATTAGTTTGGTGCAAAAGTTATTGCAGTTTTTGCCATTACTTTTAATGGCAAAACCCACAGTTGCTTTATCAACAACTCAATTTGTTTGAGTCCAGATAACTTATGCAACTCATTTGGCCTTGCATAAGTTATCTGGACTCAAACAAAAATCTCTGCTTTAATAATCATTAATAACTGTAGTACTGGTGCCATTTCATGGACAGGGGAGTAGGGAAAGTGGTTACCAGGCTCATGGTCCAAAACAGAGGAAAATGATATGCAGAAATCTAGTCTTGTGCTTATAAACAAGATAAAGGTATAGAAAAAGATGATAAAAGTGTGGATATACCATTATTAGGGACCTTAAATTATATTTATTTATATAACAGTTCCCAAACTTGTGAAGTAAAAGGTAAACAGTAGAAACACAGCTATTATTCATAAAGTAATGGAATCTGATAGAATAGTAAACAGTTTATTCTCTATTTGCCATTTCAGAAACATTCTACCATCTTGCCCTTATCTGTATTCTGTGAGGCTAATCTGTTTGATTCCGTTCTTTGGGGTACCTTTCTTCCTATCTTCTAGTTGGAGTCAGATAATACAATATGCTAGCAGGAGATTGTTGTGTTGGACAAAAGGTTGGAGGAATAATGCTCTTGGTTTTTTCCACACCTGTTCGTGGTTGAATAGTGGCATCAATTTTCTACCTGTTGCCATAATTGCTTTGAGGACACCGTCTTTCAAATCAAAAACTCTTCTCAGTTTCCTTTTACCATCGTCCCTTCCCTATTTGAACCTATGGCTAATAAAGAATTTATGCTGTTGCTAGTTACTGGGTGAGTAATCTTTCCTTGTTCATTCCCTTAATCCTACACATACCTGTGTATATAATCTCTTCATTAGACTTATTTTTTTTTTTTCACTTTCACTTTGAGTAAGCCATCTTCCGGAACCTAGAACAATAGAGTAATACTATGAGTGGGTCCAGGAAAAGAAACCTCAAAATAGGATTTTGAAATTTGGTAGGTCACATAGCTTAATAATTCATGTACAGATTCCTTGCTGAAGAAAAAATTGGAACAGTAATCAGACAGTGATACCATGATTACTTAAGTTATTAACAATAGTGGTATGAGGCAGATGCAGGGTAAAGCTTTAGTAGGAAAAATGGTTATAGCACTTAGATATAGCATCAATTATGATTCAGAGAGTTTTAGATTGGAACCTTCTGTAGCTATAAAAACCATACAGGCAATGTAAAAATTCAGTGCCTTAAATTAACAAATTCAATAAACAGATTCAAAATTAGAAAGAGTAAAAAGTTTCTTTGATAATTTTAAAGCAACTCCTTATCTGATGTGGGTAAAGGACTAATGTGTCTGAGGTTTAATCCTAGAACTGAATGCAATGCTTACAGTGTCAAATCACCAAATACATACACACCTTTGCTAGGTATCTTACATTAAAGAAAGAACAGTGATAGGGAAGAATTAGAACCTCTTCCAATGAAAAGGAATTTCTGAATAGACACAGAGAAATTTGATAATGTTGAAACTATGATTACCCAGGAGACTTCTTGAGAGTAGAATAGCATCTTTTCATCCTCATCTTCACAGGCATCTGAGGAAAACATCCCCTTAGGCACAGAATGCCTTAAGGACTTTACGTGAGTCATCCTCTCATAAGGGGATACATTTTCTTCTTGAGATAATACACCATTCGTCATTGCTTTCAAAGGACTCAAGAGCTAAATTCCTGTATATGCCTATATGAGAACTTATCTGGGAGAAGATAGTTTATACGCCAAAAATTACAGGATTTGACAATATTTACTAGCAAGAATCTGAGGAAAATCCATGTGAATGGAAGAGTGAAAGGCAAAGAAGGACTGAATATAAAATAATTATCAACATGAATATATTTCCTCAGCACTCAGAATGTATTAGATTAGTTGTATGATCATAGAAGTTTCTGGAACTCATCGAAAGTAAGATGAAAAATAAGTTAAAAGCCAACTGAGTTTATGATCATCTTCAAATAAGGCATGAAATCATAGAGCAAATTTAAATATCTATGCTATTACATACGGAACATGCGCACAGTTCATTATTCAAATAAACTCCAAAGGATCAAGTGTCACAAATGGTATTCTAATATTTTAATATACATTGACATCAGATACCCAAATTGAATGTTTTAATTGAATTAATGTCATGGTGAGTGGTAAGAAAAAAAGTGCACTGCTTCTTAAATATCATGATTCCTGAAGCACAAATGTGACAAATTTCCTCTTTAATGATAAACAGAATGCACTATAGGCATTTGCTAACAGCAGGGATAACTCCCTTCTATAGGCTCAAAGTGATATTTAATGTTTTTAAACTAATCAAAGAACTGGAAAATTCAGTACACAAAAAACCTATGGCATAAAGAGAAATTTATTATTCTGCTTCTTCACTAGCCACTAAATTTAAGCAATTTAAAATAAAGACAAAACAAAACATTCAAAACCTTCCATTATGATCATAAAGTTTTTGACCTTTGTTTACAAGATGAAAAGTTTTTCCTTTTACTGTATATATATGGAGTTCCTACATTTTATGGAGTTAGATGTAATGTTTTGACTCCAAAGGGAAAAGAGTGTTTGATCTTTTTATAACACTTTTTGAGGAAGATGTAATTAGTATTGATGACAGTCAATATCAACTCCATTTACCTCATTCAAAATGAGGTAAATGGATATATCTTTTTCATGCATTCTTAGCGATATTAACAAGCCAACTGGCTCAAATATAGTTTTCTCAACTAGAGCTTTGCAATCATAAAATCTTCTATTTATTACAATGTGTAACATCTTCATGATCAAAGTGAATATTCATTTCATTTTAAATTTCATTAACACAATAATTAATGTTAAAAACTTATTTCCAACATTTTCCCACAGATAACACTGATAATAAATTATGCAACAAGTTAACTTTCTTTAAAAATACACTGTATAAAGTGTAAGTTTTTTAAAAAGCCCATCTGGATCAAAGCATCAGTATTATTAATTAAAATAAAAGAAAAACTGTTCACCAATATATAATTAATTATTCTCTGAGCTCTAGAGATTATTCTATACTATAAGTAATAATGGAAGTCCTTAAAGTTACTATTTGTGACTTAAAGATGAATAAGTCACACAAATAGTGACTTTAAGGACTTCCTTTATTATTTATAAGTATTACTTACTATTGCAAATGAGTAAAGCCTATTTGTGTACACTAGAGATATTTTGAATTTTATTACTATTTTGTTGAAAATGTTAAATATTTTCTCCTATGGCATTTTTAACTACAAACTGTCTCCACTTTGCTGAATTTCATGTTTTATTTACATCTTCAGATATTTGTCACAATAATGATTAAGATGACTACTTGTATCATTCAGGTTTCTCTCCCAAGCTTTGTAAATATTATTCCATTTTTAGCAAACTAAATTTGCTGTGTATGATCTTTGACAGGTTAAGTGTTTCCTATACCTTCTTACTGTATTCTTAAAGGATTCTTTCTCTACACTTGAATTTGAGTCACAACCCTAGTATGAGTCTTGGTAAAATTATTTATCATTTTCTTCTGAAAAAAAGTGAACCTTTTTATCTTTTATGAGACCTTGAAAAATTGAGCTCTTTTTATCTATGATACACTCTCTTAAAACAATAGTCTATAGCCTCAATCTCTAGTATTAAAATCATAAATTAAAGGAAGGAAGGAAGAAGGTAAGAGAGGGAGAGGCAAGGTGCTTCCAACATATTGCAAGGTGCTTCCAACATATTGGACAAATTCTATCCTTGGTATATAATGAGAGTTCTTTTTTAAATATACATCATATATACATTTTCATCTGTGATATAGTGACAATAAAGAATTCAAATATATAAGGAAACATAAAAAGATAGGTATAAATACTTTTTAGTATGTTTCACAGAAAAAAAATTGAACCTTGAGTTTATTTCTTTCTTCCACATGTATTTGGGAGCTAAAGGAACCGGTTTCCAACACTAGCTCTGATCTTTATTGTGTCATTAGGAAAAATTACTTTTATCTCTGCATTTTTATGTTCTCTATATAGTTAGGCACCACATAAGATGTTTTGGTCAATGACAGGCCACATATATAACTGTGATTCCATAATGTTATAATACTATATTTTTACTATACTTTTCCTAAATTTTTAGTTATACAAATACTTGCTATTTTGTTACAGTTGCCTACAGTATCATAGGGTGACATGATGTACAAATTTGTATCCTAGAATGACAGGATATACAAATTTGTATCCTAGAAGCAATAGGCTATGTCATATAGCCTGTATGTCTAATAGGCCATACCCCCAGGTTTGTGTAAATACACTCTATGATGTTCACACGAAGACAAAATCACCTAATGAGGCATTTCTCAGAATGTATCCCCATCATTAAATGACACACGACTGTATATACCATTAAAAGATTAGAGCCTGTAGTATTAAAACTTTCGTATAGCAGTTACATCCTGGCTTTCAGATATAAACTGCTTACATGCAATGTCATAACCACTTCATAACCAGCATGTAGTATTCTAACTGACTGCATCAGTGATGAAGTATCTTTTATTCTTTAATGACAATTAACAGAAATAGTTGAAATTACAAAGATTATAAAACCTCTTGATGTCCTGCAAAACCATTTACTTAAGTTTACTGTATTGACTCTAAGCAAGCCATAAGTGGCAAGAAACATTCTAAAGTACTTTTGGATATGGAAACAGTGGCATTGTACAAGTCTATAAGATTAAAATCAGGTAGCATGAACCAATAAATTCTTTATTTTGAAATTATAATCTACTCCAAATATAAACAATAGGCTTTTCTTTTTATAATATACTTCTATCTGAATAACCCAAGGGTTTTTTTTAAGAATATCCTTTACTTAGCTGGAAAAAAAAACAGAGAAATAGGAGTAATATTTTAGTAGCAAACATTTTGGAAAAGATCTAGAGTTAAACATCATAAAATTTTGAATTACTAATTTGTGCAAACAAAGGAATTAATTATATACCATGAAACAGAAGATTGATGACTCAATAAGAAAAGGCAATAACAAGAAAAAAAATAAAACCTTTAGGAAAGAAATACTGTCATGAGCTAACAAGCATTCATAAGCTAAATAATCAGCATAGAAAAATTAAGCAAAAAATAACATTTTGAAAGAATGACAAATGATCTAAAGAAGAAAAACAGAGATAACTGAATCAGAGAGAAGTTCATTTTTAGGAATAACACATTAGATGCCCTATATAAATTAGCTGCTAGGCCTAAAACAAAAGGAAAAAAATAAACAGAAATCTATCTAATCTGTATTGAAAGACACAGACATATGAGAAAGGACCAACAGCATCTTGTACCATTTTTTTTGAGTATCTTTCTATAGCAGCACAGAAAACTATAAGACACTTCAAAGGTGTAGGGTTTCTGATTTCATGGCAACAATAGGATCCCAGGCATGGGTGAGTGTGAGCAGCAGGTGTTAAACCTCCAGCACTAGGTGGGAGTGGTTGGCCTAATAAGCCACAGTCATGTGGGTAACCAGGTTGTGTTCTTTCTTCCACAGTCTGTAAGGATGGCTGACTCGTTTCAGGGCCCCAAGGAATCAAACAGATGGGCAGTCTATTAAGGGACTATATGAATTACGTAGAAAATGGAAGAATTCTAGGTCTTCCTGTTAACGGGGAGAATAAATGTTCCAAGTCTAGTCTAACTTGGAAAAAAACTTTTGACCAAGAGACAGTACAAAGACAGGAAACTTTACCTAAAAAAATATAGTGTAAAAAGCTTCTTGCAGGAAAAAAAAGTACGCCCCAAGGGAGGAGAGGAATAATCCTGCGGAAAAACAGTTCCGAGGGTCCTGTGCAGGGAGTCTTATTATGTTGGACTTCTTCAAATTCCTGCATCTGTTCAAATCTCTACCTTTTTCCTTTCTGTGGCTTTCCCGCTCCTACCTTACGTCCTTGCCTGTGCCCCGCCCCTTTTCCCCAGGCTTGTGGGACAATCTTTACTGTTGGTTATGCGCATGCGCTGGCCTGTGGGGGGGGGATATATATATATATATATATATATATAATTTTAATATGAATCCTGTCTGATGGCGGCCCTGCACCCTAAGAAGGCTGTATGGCAGTCAAATCTATACCTATTCCACCTGAGTATCTCTTTGGAATTTCCCTCTTTGGCCTAACCTGTACATATTACAGATTAGAGAGTCAGGTTTCTCTTAGGATGCCCTTCTTATCAACGTAGCTATTGATGTTCTGATAGTTTAATTGCAGAGTGAATGATTATTGGGGTGTCTTAAGAGGTGTCTTGGGGCATTTCTTTCCATGTAGCTACCTCTTCTTCCTGCCCACATTTGACTAAGTGCCCACCCACTCCAGCAGTAGAGATGCTATTAATATGCAAATTTGGGGTGGTCCTAGAGTGAGCCTTCCCAGATGTTTCCTTTCTCAGGAGCTCCCCCACTGTACATTTCTAGCTATCTGACTACTCTAAAATTCTGGGCATACACCTGATTTGAATTGCTGTGACAGGGCTTCAAAATTTCATACCCAATTCTCAGATGCAAGCCAATTAACAGATTCAGAGCTCCTTTTTTTTTTTTTTTTGAAAGATCTTGTGTCAAGAAAAAAAAAGATAAATGGTCAGTGAGATGCAAGGCATTGTTTAGATCTAGAGGTTCCTCTCAGAGTAATCTGATAATATAAGAATCTGTAATAATCCGAATCTTTTATTCTTTTTGATTATTTTGCAAACTTCGGAGAAAGAAGTACCTTACAGAGTTTATGGTGTAGTCAATAGTTATTTTCAAAAATGCAAATGAAAGGTTTCAGTGATGATGTAATTAGCATTTTTGATTACCTGTGTATGTGTGTATTCCTTGGATACCCTTTTGAATTGGTTCGCTCTTAATGGAAAAAAGTAAACTCTTGGATAGATGTTCAATTTCTTGCCAAGATGCCAGGGATTTGGTCTAGGTCCTGTTGGTCATCATATGGAAAGCCAATCACCAAGACAATGAGTATAGTCAAGGAAGAAAGGCTTTAATCAGGTGAGGTCATCAAGGACACTGGAGATAAGTCTCAAATTTGTCTCCCCAACCAACTAAAATTGGGTGTATGTATAGAAAAAAGAAATAGAAACAGGAATTAGGGAGGGATAAGGAGGCAATCATGATGAATGAGGAGTCTGGTATCTCATCATCTGGAACTGGTCATCTGTTGAGTTTCAGTTCCTTAATACTTCTGTGAGACCTGAGGGTTAATTTCTGGAGAAAGAAACTCAGATAAAACAAATGTAAGTTTCCATCTTTAAAATCAGGAAGGCCATTTTCAAAGAGATGCTAAATATAAATTCTGAGACAATTGAGCTAATTTCAAATGTGTATTTTTATGAGCATTATGGTGTTACCTTTAAAATATTTTAACAGTTTGGGAGTTTATCTACTAAAATGCTGAAAATATTTGCCTGAAAGAGAGAGGTAAACTACAGTCAGGGAAGTGTTACTCATAATAACTTAGACCTAGGTACACTTTTAATCAGTGAAGTGAAAAAAAATTTCTAAAGGAACAGAGTTACAAAAATTAAGGTTTTTGCTTAACTTTTATAACTCTCTGTTCCTTTAGAAAATTTTTTCCACTTCACTGATTATATATGTTTTATTGTGTTTTCTTATTCATGCTTGTGTGGTAAGATTTTCCCCTTGGTTGCTGCAGTAATTGGGGAATTTGGTTTTATGATCCGAACTATTTGGTGAACTCTGTAGATAGATAATAGTAATCTGTTGGGTGAAAGACAATAAGGATGTAGTTTGTTAATCCTTTGCATTTGTTTATCTATCTGTTTTAAACTCAAATATTTAAGAATTTTAAGTCTATGGAAAGAAAGGGCCTTTGAAATATGGAGTAGATGCTTGTGTTTCTGTTTTTACTCTTGACCTACTACTCTTGAAACTGTAGAACAGACACTATAAGCTATAGTTTATATGTATGTGTCTGTAATTCATGGAGTTGTTTACCTCTTGGGTAGTATAAAATATTTTCTTTTTTCTAGAAAGTAATTGATTTATAGTAAAAATAACATTGATTATAATATGGTCTAAATATTGATTTTGATTTGTTTATAAAGATAATTAGGCAGTTAGTTAAATGAAATATTTCTGAAATTCCCAGGAAATAACTAAAATGGGTTTTGTATACTTTAGCTGTGCTAAAGAAAAATTCCTTCTTTCAGTAATTGTAAGTTCAGAAATACTTTAAGAATCTACATTTACATAATTAAGGCCAATATTTGTCAGTTAAAACTATTGTGTGCTGAAGCACTTTGATAGTCTGCTAAACACAGATAGCACTTTGATAGTCTGCTAAACATATTGCAAGCAGTTCTGAATTATGCATGGCCCTCTGTGAAATAGAAATTAGCTACTTTTGGTAAATGTTACAATTAATATGAGTAGTTGAGACTATACTAGCAGCAATATTGACACAAGTAAAACTATGTGTGTGGTGTTTTTAAGGTTAAAGAATAATTTTATCCTTAAGCAGCTATTTCAATTTTTTATCTCAGGATGTAATTCATCCATTAAGTGAATTCTTAAATACACTGAGGACAAACATTCTTTTAATTCTTTGCTATAAAAGAAATAAAAACTAAAAAATGTGTAAAATATTTATTCTTAAAAGATAGCTCATGTTCATGGATTGGAAGAAATAACAATGTTAAAATGTCTATACTATCCAATGTGATCCAAAGATTGAATAAAATGGCTATCAAATTTTCAATGTCATTTTTCACAGAAAAAAATAATGGTGTAATATAACAAACTAAAATTGGTGTATTGCTACAAACGACCTGAAATAGCCAAAGCAGTCTTGAGCAAAAAAGAACAAAGCTGGAAGTATCTAACTAGAATATATGAGGAACTCAAACAACTAAATAGCAAATAAAACAACAAATAAACAAAAAACAGCAAATAATCTAATTAAAAAATGGGCAAAAGATTTGAATAAACGTTTATCAAGAAACCGCACACAAACAGCCAACAAGTATATGAAAAAACACTCAACATCACTAATCATTAGAGAAATGCTAATCAAAACAACGAGATGTTATCTGAACCCCCTCCAGAGTTGAAATTACTATTAAAAAGAGAAAAAATAAGATATGATGGCAAGAATGCAGAGAAAGAATAAGGTAGTACACTCTTGGTGGGAATGTAAAGCAGTGTAACTACTATAAAACAGGAGGTTAAATCAAAAACTAAAAATAGAACTGTGTGATCCAACAATCCCCCTGCTATGTATATATCCAAAAGAAAGAAAATCGGTATATCAAGAAGATATCTACACCCATGTTTATTGCAGTACTACTATTCCCAATAACCAAGATATGGAATCAACCTAGGTATCCCATGACAGATGAATGAATAAAGGAAATTTGACATATGTACAGAATGAAATATTTGGTCAGAAAAAAATTAAAATTTCATAATTTGCAGCAACATGAATGGAACTAGAGGTCATTGTGTTAAGTGAAATAAGCCAAGCACAGAATGTCAAATATTGCATGTTCTCACCTATATCTGGGAACTAAAATAGTGAATTTCATGAAGATAGAGACTAGTTCTGTGGTACCAGAGACTGGGACGGGAATGGGGAAGGATGAGAAGTTGGCTAACGGGTAGAAGCATACACTTAGATAGTAGAAATAGGATCTAGTGTTTGCTAGCAAAATAGCATAACTACTGTTAACAATAATTTATTGTATATTTCCAAATAACTAGATAAGTGGATTTGGAATATTCCCAACATAAAGAAATGATAAATGTTTGAGGTGATGGATTTCTAAATTGCCCTGACTTGGTCATTAGACAATGTATGCTTGTATCAACATAGCATATGTATCTCATAAATATGCACAAATATTCTGTACCCATAAACATTGAAAACCAAACAAAATATATTACAAAGGTATAGTATTCAAAATAGCATGATACTGTCACAAAATTGATGTATTGATGAATGCAAAAGGATAGAGCATCAGAAATAAAACCACACATTTACAATCAGTTGATTTTCAACGAAAGTACCAAGAACACACAATGGTGAAAGGACAGTTTCTTCAATAATTTGTGTTGAGAATACTAGAAATCCACATGCAAAACTATAAAATTGGACACTTATTTCACACTATATACAAAAATCAACTTAAAATAGAATACTTAAACCTAAATCTGAAACTATAAAGCTATTAGAAGAAAACATAGGGGAAAAGCTCTCGCATTGGTCTGAGCAATGATTCTTTGATGTGACTTAAAAATATCTGCAACGAAGCAAAACCACAGAAATGGGATTGCACCAAACTAAAAAGCTTTTGCATAAAAAAGGAAACAATCCATTTATGCCTAGTGTCCCATTATTGGAATGCTAAGCATGTGGGAGTTATTTATAGCCTGCTGCTCAAGGTCATCTGCAAGGTCTGATTGCAAAAATTCAAAAAGTAGCAAACTCAGGCTAAATGGGCTAACAGAGTAAAAAAGAAAAAAACACTCTGCAGATTGGGAAAATATATTTGCAAGCCATATATATCTGATAAAGGGATAAAATATATAAGAAATACAAACAACTCGTAGCAAGAAAACAAATACAAATACTCAGATTTAGAAGCAAGCAGAGGGCAGAGCAAGATGGTGGAATAAAAGCCTACACTGTTTGTCCTCCCCACAGGGACACCACATTTTACAACTGTCTGCACACAGAAAAGCACCATGACAAAAAACAAAAACCAGATGAGCAATCACAATACCCAGTTTTAACTTTGTATTGATGAAAGAAGCATTGAAGAGGATAGGAGAGACAGTCTTGAATTGGTGATGCCACCATGCTCCTAGACGCTGGCAGCAGCCCTACAGCACAGAGAGTCTGTGCACATGGGAGAGGGAGATAGCAGTGACTGGGTGACTTTACACTGAACTCAGTGCTTCCCTGTCATAGCAGAGAGCAAAGCTGTGCAGGGTTTACAGCACTCACATACAGAGGGAGCATTTGGATCAGACCTAGCCAGAGGGGAATCACCCATCTTAACATTTGCACCTTGAGTTACTTGGCAAGCCTCACTACCATCGGCCAAAGTGCTCTGGAGTCCCAAGTAAACTGGAAAGGCAGTCTAGACATGAGGACTGCATCCCTGGGTGAATCCTAGTGCTTGGCTGGGCTCAGAGCCAGTGGATGAGGGCAGTGTGGCCTAGGGAGACATCAATCGGGGTAACTAAAGGAGTGCTTGCACCACCCCTCCCCCGACACCAGGCAGTACAGCTCATGGTAACAAAAGTGACTTCTTCCTTCTGCTTAAGGAGAGAAGAGTGAAGAGTGAAGAGGACTTTGTCTTGCATCTTGAATACCAGCTCAGCCACAGTAGGATAAGGCAGTAGGCAGAGTTGTGAGGCTGTATTCCAGAGCCTAGCTCCTGGTTGACATTTCTAGACCAACACTGGCCCAAAAGAGAATCCACTGCCTTGAAGGGAAGGACCCAATTCTGGCAGGATTCATCAGCTGCTTAATAAAGAGCCTTTGGGCCTTGGATAGCTAGCAGTAACACCTAGGACCTAGTCTAGCAGTAACACCTAGTACTCTGGACCTTGGGCTTTAAGATATGATGACTTCAAATGTGATGCAGCACATACTCAGCTGTGTTGAGTACAATGAAAGACTACTTCAGTTTGAGAAAAGTGGATAAAAATGTAAAAGTGGGACTTTCTATTGTACCTTAGATACCAGCTCAGCCACTGTTGGGTAGAGAAGTAACTGGGCTCTTGGGGTCCACCTTTCCAGGCCTAGGCTCTTCAATAGCATTTCTGGAACTGTGTTGGGCCACCAAAGAGTCCAATGACTTGAATTATGAGTTCTAGGCCTGGCAGCATTCACCCCAGGGTGAATGGGCTTTAAGTGAACACTGGCAGTGGCCTGGCAGAACCACCCATGGATATTGGTGGTAGTGACAGCAGAGGGTCCTATGCCTGTGGAGAGAGGAAGGAAGAGTGGGTAGGACTTTGTATTTTGGTTTGAGTGCCAGCTTAGCCATAGACAAATAGAATGTCAGTTATTTCAAAGGTTTTTAAATCTAGTCACTGGCTCCAGGACAGGATGATGATCTGCTAACGGGTCTGAGAGAATCACCAACCTGAAGTGAAAGACAGAAACCTGGCTGGCTTTGCAATCTACTAATTATAGTGGCCTAGGGACGTGAGTGAACATAGGTGGTAGCCAGGTAGTGGTTATAGAGGGCCTTAGGCAAGAGCTGGTGCTGTGCTGGCTTCAGGCCTGACACAGCAAAGTCCCAGTGATGGTGGCCACAGGAGTGTTTGCATCACTACACGCTTAGTTTCAGGCATCTCAGCACACAGGGAAAGAGATTATGTTTGGGAGAAATCAAGAGAAAAGAACAAGAGACTCTGTCTGGTAATCCAGAGAACTCTTCCAGATATCAAGGACCACCAAGATAGTGCTTACATGTATCTGCAAAACCACAGCATTATTGGGCTTAGAATCCAAGTCTCTTTGAATACTTGGAAAGCCTTCTCAAGAACAAGCACAAACAGCCCTAGACTGTGACAACTACAATAAATACCTAATACTTCAATGCCCAGACACTGAACATCAACAAGCATCAAGATCATCCAGGAAAACAAGACCTCACCCAACATACAAATAAGACACTAGGGAGCAATCTAGTAGAAGAAAAGAAATTAAAGGAGAAAAAACCATAGATTTGAAATGAAGAAAACAAAACAAAAGATCGGTGAAACAAAAAAGTTAGTTTTGTGAAAAGTTTAACAAAATTGACAAATCCTTTAGCCAAACGAATGAAGAAAAAAAGGGATATCAAATAAATGATATCAGAGATGAAATGGTAACATTACAAGTGACACCACAGAAATTCAAAGTAGTATTACGGGCTACTATGTGCCAATAAATTGGAAATTTAGAGAAAATTCATACATTTCTAGACACATGCAACCTACCAAGATTGAACCATGAAGAAATTCAAAACGTGCACAGACTAGTAACAAGTGATGAGATCGAAGCCGTAATGGAAAGTTTCCCAGTAAAGAAAAACCTGATACCCAATGGCTCCACTGCTGAATTCTGTAAAACATTTAAAGAACCAATGCTAATTCTATTTAAACTATTCCAAAAAATAGAGGAGGGCATACCTCCAAATTCATTCTACAAAGTCAGGATTTCCCTGATACCAAAATCAGGGAAAAAAACAAAAACAAAAACATAGGACAATACTTCCAATAGACATTGATGCAAAATCCTCAACGAAGTACTAGCAAACTGAATTCAACAACACATTAAAAAGTTCATTCATCATGACACAGTGAAATTTATCCTAGGGATGCAAGGATGGTTCAACAAATGCAAATCAATGAATGTGACACATCGTATCAACAGAATAAAGGATAAAAACCATACAGTCATTTCAACTGATGCTGAAAACTTATTTGATAAAATTCAACATACTTTATGATAAAAATCCACAAAAAACTGATATAGAAGTAACATAACTAAACATAATAAAAGCCGTATAAAACAGACCCACAAATAGTATCATATTGAATGGGAAAAAACCGAAAGCCTTTCCTCAAAGATGTGAAACACAACAAACATGCCCCTGTC
This sequence comes from Cebus imitator, assembly GCF_001604975.1. NCBI lineage: Eukaryota > Metazoa > Chordata > Mammalia > Primates > Cebidae > Cebus > Cebus imitator. The sequence goes on from NW_016107445.1 coordinate 2,605,604, forward strand.
ACCACTGTTATTCAACATAAAACTGGTAGTCCTAGCTGGAGCAATGAGACAAGAGAAAGAAATAAAGGGCATCGAAATTGGAAATGAAGTCAAATTATTATTTTTTGCGGATAATGTGATCTCATATTTGGAAAACCTAAAATATCCATCAAAAAACTATTAAGTAATTTTCAACTATTTAAAAGCCAGTAGTTAAACAAATTCATTATAGTTGTAGAACACAAAATCAATGTACAAAAATCAGGAGCATTTCTATATGTCAATAGTGAACAACCTAAAAAAGAAAGAAAAATGTAATCTTATTTACAATACCCATAAAATAAAATATCTAGGAATTGACCAAATAAATGAAAGATTTCTATAAGGAAAACTACAAAAGACTTTCAAAAAAATTATAGATGACACAAAAAATGGAAAGATAATCCATGTTAATGGGTTGGAAGAATCAATATTGTTAAAATATCCATACTACCCAAAGTAATCTATAATCTACAGGTAAAATGCAATTCCTATTAATACAAATGACATTCTTTATAGGTACAGAAAAAATTTAAAAATTTTTCTGGAATGACAAAAGACCCCCAAATAGACAGAACTATCCTAAGCAAAAAGAACAAAACTGAAGGAATTACTTTACCTAATTTCAAATTATACTACAGAGCTATAGTACCATGCTGGCATGGTACTGGCATATAAATAGACACATAGACCAATGGAAAACAACAGAGAATCAAGAAACAAATCTACATACCTACAGTGAACTCATTTTTGACAAAGTTGTCAGAAACATACAATGGGGAAGAGAATGTTTCAAGAAAAGATGCTGGGAATACTGGATATCCACATGCAGAAGAATTAAACTAGATCCCTGTCTCTTGCCACATACAAAAATCAAATCAAATTAAAATATATTAAAAACTTAAACCTCAGACCTCAAAGTGTGAAACTACTGCAAGAAAACATTGAGAAAACTTTTCAGGACATTGGTCTGGGTGAAAATTTCTTGAATAATATCCCATAATCACAGGCAACCAAAGCAAAAAAAAAAAAATGACAAATGGGACTACTTCAAGTTAAAAAGCTTCTGCATAGCAAAGGAAACAATCACAAAAGTGAAGAGACAACCCACAGAATTAGAGAAAAAATATTTACAAACTACTCATCTGACAAGGGATTAATAACCAGAATATATAAGGAGCTCAAATAATTCTAAAGGGGGAAAAAAAGCCTAATAATCCAATTAAAAGGAAGAAATACTTGAATAGACAATTTTCAAAAGAAGATATACAAATGGAAAACAGGTATATAAAAAGGTGCTCAGCATCACTGATCATCAGAGAAATGTAAAGGAAAACTATAATGAGTTATCTGCTTACCACAATTAAAATGGCTCTTATCCAAAATACAGGGAATAACAAATGCTGGAAAGGATATGAAGAAAAGAATACCCTTTTATACTGTAGGTGGGAATGTAAATTAGTATAACCACTATGGAGAACAGTTTGGAGTTTCCTCAAAAAAACTAAAAATAGAGTTACCATATCATCCAGCAATCCCACTTTTAGGTATATACCCCAAAGAAAGGAAATCTGTGTGNAAATAGAGTGACTATATGATCCTGAAAGCTTATTTGATAAATAAGTTGTATATGCTAAGCATATACCCCAAATGAAGGAAATTAAGGAAATATCTACGCTCTCATGTTTGTTGCAGTGTATTTACAATAACCAAGACTGGGAAGCAATCTAAGTGTCTACAAACAGACAAATGGATTTAAAAAACTGTGGTACTTATACACAATGGAGTACCATTTAGCCATAAAAAAGAATGAGATCCTGTCATTTGCAACAGCCTGGATGAAACTGGAAATTGTTACGTTACATGAAATAAGCCAGACACAGAAAGACAAACACTGCCTACTCTCTCTTATTTGTGGGATCTACAAATCAAAACAATTGAATTCATGGAGATAGAGAGTAGAAGAATGGTGACTCGACGACAGATGAATAAATTCACTCAGACACAGTATTCAGTGCATGAGTGGGCTGGGGTGTCCAGGCCACTGACAGACACTCGAGGAGAATGCTGCAAAGAGATAGCAGCTGCTGGCCCTGACACTCTGGCCTTGCTGGCCTTTATTCAGTAACATTATATGACAAAGGCTTTGAGTCAACACTGCTAGTGGGTAGAGATTTAAGGTCAGGCTCCAAGACTTAAAGTAAACACCATTCATGGATAATATCCCTGGTCTACCTCCCGGCAAGAAAGTCAACCAGAATGAGTAAGGGTTCCTTTATAGAACCACATGAATAAACAAGTTAGTCAGGGAAACTCCCCACATTCCTTTGTTTCCACTCTAATTTATTTAACTTAAGGGACAAGGCTACCTTCAGCCAAGAACTATAGTAAAAACTCTTAGGCCTTCCAAAAGGATTTGTGTATATTCTCTATAACTAAAATTTCTCCCACCAGCCTGACCGAATCCCCACAACTATAGTCATAATAATTTAATCTTATATTTTAAAATAATGAAAAGAGCATGATTGGATTGTTTGTAACACAAAGAGTAAATGCTTGAGGGGATGGAAACCCCATTTTCCATTATGTGATTACAAATAGGTATATGAAAAATACTCAGCATTACTAGTCATCAGATAAATGAAAATTAACATCACAGCAAGATATCACCTTTTACCCATTAGAATGTCTATTTTGTAAAAGACAAAAGATAGGTGTTGGCAAATATATGGAATCATTTTTTTCTGTTGTTTTACAGGAATGTAATTTCATGAATTTCCAAATCAGAGATAAAATCTGTTCTATTTTAGTGGCAAAATGTGAGAAGCAGTGTGCATCTTCACTTAAAGGGTCATGTGACTCGCCTGTTGAATATAAAAAAAAAAATAGTCAGCTATTTCATAAGTTTTTCTTTTATGTCTCATCTCTACCCATTATCTAAAAAAAATTACAAAAGTTAGTCATAGTTCATTTTTAGACGTGTTCATTTTCAAATATTACTATAAAAGTATTCTGACCATATTAGTTTTTAATTAATTAATAAAGACAATCGAGTCACTGATATGTGTTATCTATCAATTATAAAGTAAGAAATTCCTCAAAATTCTTCCTGTGCTTTATGCCACTACCCTGCTCCAAACAGAATACTATGACTGTAAACAACTAAAATACAACAAATTGAAGAACAGTTTAGTTACAATTTTCAAAAGTGTATCAGATTCAACTACTGTTTCCAGAATCAAGAGAAAGTATATAATATTATATGGAGGGCTTTTAAAATTATTTTTAAGTGATATATTCAGGAGGAAGGCAGCAAATCACATTCCCATGTGTGTACCTATGCAACAATCTTGCATGTTCTTCACATGTACCCCCAAACCTAAAATGCAATTAAAAAAAAAAAAAGTTAAATGGTTCACAAATTTTCCACTGATACATCTGTCTCCACTTGTGCTCCCATAAACATTAATCAGTTTTGAAACATAGCAAGTCACTTTATTTTTGAGTATCCTTCCAGTATCTTCATGCAAATGATGTACAAATATATAGTCCTATTTTTCCTTTTCTTACACAAAATATTGCATCCTGTACACACTGTTGTGAAGGATTTTTGTGTTTGTTTGCTTGTTTTTTAAATAATCCTGGAGACCTTTCCATATCACTTCACATAGAATTATCTGATAAGGAGTTTAAATCCCTAAGGAAATCTGATGAAATCTTCGTCATGGGAAAAGTACTTCCTAGAAAAGCCTAAAGTAAATTTGTTGAATTGAAAGATTTAACACAGTATAGGATATATAAAATAACATGTTATATGTGTCATTATATTTTAAATTTTAGTTTCTTGGTTCTTTTTAGCATCTTAGTTTATTTTTTAAAAATTACTCTTTTCTTCTCACTTCAAGTTAGACTATCTGTAACTATAATCTCTGACACTCTTTAAAAATCTTCTAAATTATCAACTAAGTGAAGTTGACATATATAGGGTTGAAAGCTTACTTCAAAATATATTTATAATATTTAAATTATCACAGGGAAATTACTAAATAGAGACATGCAGAGGAAAAACAAGCAAAAACAAATCTCTTTTGGACCTTAAATATGTTGGTTTGTATTTAATATTGAAAAATAAAAAGACTTACTAAAGAGAAAAATAGATCCCTAAAAAGTCATATAGTCAACCACAGGTAATTTCAGTTCATCATCTTCTTCAGAGTATGATTAAGGCATACACGTTACATTTTTAAAATTATACCCTTTACATTTTAAATGTGTTTATATTGCATTCATCGTTAGATTTCTTTATATTAATTAAATCCAACTTATTTTCTTCTTCTCTTTTCATAGTATTTATCGTGCTGTCAAGATGACATGAAAATCTCAGAACAGCAAATATATTTATAAGTAATTCTCTATATTTAATTACTATAAGAATAATAGGAAGGTAAAACAGTATAATGAAAACTCTTTTTTATTTTCTTTAAAGCTACCTTTATGTCATTTAAAATATAAACATTTTTATTTATTCAAGATATATTTACTGAACACTTGGATGATTAGACATTTTCTAAGACCAGTATATATAGTAATGAATAAAATAGAAAAATTCCTTCTCTCATGGAATTTTCATATTGTGATGAAAACATAGGGAAAAAAATCAGGAAGGGAAAGCAAGATAAAATATGTGTGGGGTGCTAGATAAAGTTAGGAAAGATCCACTAAGGGCCTGAGATTTGAGCAAAGAGTTGTAAGACACAAGGTGGTATATCATAGGGAGGTGTGAGGGAAGAAGCTTCAGGCAAAGAAATGATCTGCTAGAAAGGCTCATAACAGGGACATTGCTTGGGTGAGTTGTAAGAATTCAGAGGTTGTTGTGGTAGGAACAAAGTAGATGAAGAGGCGAATGTCAAAAAGTTGTATTCAGAGTGACCATGTAGGATATTATTAACCATTAGAAGGTCTTGTCTCTGAATGAACTGAAAGCTCTTGTGGGTTTGTAAAAATGAATTACATGATCTGCCTGTTACAGATAAAGTTGTACATATGTGTTATGTACAATGTGATGTTTTGAAGTACATATACATTGCAGAACAGTAAAATCTAGCTAATTAACAAATGGTTACCAATTTTATGGTGAGAAGACTTAACATCCATTATTTTGGGTTTTTTGAGAATATAGGATTGTCATTAATGATAGACACCATGCTGTATGATAGATTTCTTGAACTTATTCCTCCTACTTAACTACAACTATGCATCCTTTGACCAACATTTCCCCTTCCCCCATCCATCCCAACTACCCCAGCCTCTGGTAACCACCATTCTATTCTGCTTCCATGCCATGAACTTTTTTAGATTCCACATGTGGGTCAGGACATACAGTCCTTGTCTTTCTGTGCCTGGCTATTTCACTTAATGTTGTCACAAAAAGGAAAAATAAAATATTGTCATTTGTCTTATGTTTCTAAAGGGCCCTATAGCTGCTAGATGATGGTAGGAGAGAATCACAGAGATTGGTTGGGAAGAAATTACAGAAGAAATGGAGAGCAACGTGGAACTGTGCGGTAGCAATGTAGCAGTGAGAATAGGTGTTGGATATATTTTGAGGAGAACATTTATAGGATTTGCTAATAAATTACATGAGGGGTGTGGAAAAAAAAAAAAAAAAGCCTGAGCACCTGGAAGAACAAAGTTGTCATTTACTAAGATGTAAATTATTGTGAAAGAAATATGTTGTTTTTGGAAAGAGTATTGAGAGATGATTGGTTTGGGATGTATTAATTTTGTGATGCCTGTTCAAGTGTTGAAAGAGCTTGAATATAAAGCCAGGTAGTTAAACTGCCAGATTTTGTGATATGCATGTTCAATTCTTCAGATCAGATTATAAATATAACTTCACACAAGGCAGTCTCTTGTTTTTGTTGCTTACTTTCTCTGCTAAAATTGCCATAGAATTTATTTAAAAATCCCTATTACATCTATAGTTGATAACCATATTTTGAGGTTAACTTATTGCTTTTGCAAATTTACACATTATTTTTTGAGTACTTGGAAGAGTGTTCAGGTTAAATTCTATTTTTATAGAAAGACTGGGATATAAATGGGGAAGAATGGGAAAAAAGAAAATACTTACAGGAAAATAGATGACAATTATACCTGAAGTTATTACAATGCCTTTTACTTGAGATAGCTTTCATGTATACAATGCTTTCTGAGGGAAAGAAAATCTTCATTAAACAATCTATTGTGAGCTGCTGTTGAATGAAACGAAAGCTTTGATTCTTCACAGTGACATTCATAGCTATAGTTCTGGTTAAATTTACAGTTCCATTCTTTTATTATCTAATAAACACATTCACTTGTTTCTATGAATGCATGAGAGGTCATTATATTTTTTTCATCTTTCTAAATGGGTTCCAAATCAAAGCTGGAGATAGAAATGAAAAGTATAACAGATGAAAATAGCTGGAAGGTTTGATGGGGGAAAGGGTTAAAAATGAGATTAAAATTATTTCATTATATGTATGTATTTAATAGGAAATATTTAAAATGTTATTTAATAATGTTACTTATCCATTTTCCCAATAAATACTTTATCCAGCATCCCAATATACTTAGAGAATATTATGGTTATTAAAATTAAATGAAGACTGTTAAAATCTTTCCCTAGAGTTAATGAGCATTGCCAATGGTCTTGCCATGTTCTAAATAAGCTATTTGCAGTTGTCACAATGAATTGCAAAATCTAAATTTAACATTAAAAGAAAAAAATTAAATTACCAAGACTCTAGTTTTGTTTTCTCATGAAACAAAATAAAATAAATAATATTCTAGAATTAAACTCTGACTTTTTATGTATACATGTATAACTATTAGGAATTTCCTGAAGCTCTATCACATTCAGAAAAAAATAATTTCAATGGTATGTATAAATTTACAAATCATAAAGATAGTGAAATTTACAAATACAGTAACTGTCCTGAAACCCTGAAATACATTAATACTATTTGTAATATTAAAACATCTATACAAAAAAGTTAAACCTGTTCTAAACAGAAATAATGTACCACATATATTTATGAAACATATTTCTGTTTAAGACTTAAAATAAGCAACATGTTATTCATAAGACAAATTATTTTTATGAGTATCTACCATATTAGGAATTTTAAAAATAATAATTATTTACTTAAGATGAATGTAAAAATCACTGACAGAATCTAAGAAGAAACCTTCATTTTATCATGATTATTTTAAATTGTAATTTTATATTTAACTGGGTAGTAATTAATTTCTGTCTTTTTCACTAAATAACAATCTGGTAAATGAATAGAGAATTCATGAAACAACTGTCTATCTCTCCTGAGTGTATATTCTTAAGGAATACGGTAGGTTGAATAGGTGAATTTCACCACAGAAGCTGCAATGTGAACACCATTACACGTTGAGCAACACATTTTACCAGTTTTCTCTCAGAACAGCTTACTGCCATTACGGATAATTTTTAAATTAATTTTACCCCGTCTTTGAAATGTACTTTTAATTTTAAATGAAAATTAAAGTACAATATTATTAATTATATTGTAATTATCTTCACTTAAGTGTTTTTAAGATGAACGCTTTATTTTGGAACACTGTAGGAAAGGTGCTCTGTGACTTAAAATATACTTTTAAGTTGTAAATAATACACACCAGACTAGCTTCAATGCAGTCAAGACTTAAGCAGAAAAGTGAAATAGGCTGTCTAGGCTATCTAGAGCAGGGGAAAGGGCTGCTGATGTGGCAGTGGGATTGACAGGGAAAACAAATCAATTTTGTTTTCTTTTTAATGTCTCATCTGAGCCCTGTAATACAAATGATGTGTTAAAGACAGTGTCACATTGATTAGATTATTACTGAACATGTTTTTTAATGACAAGAGTATTCAGGCTGATTGTGGTGGCTCATTTCTGTAATCCCAACACTTTGGGATCCCAAGGCAGGAGGATCACTTGAGGCCCAGTAGTTCAACACTAGCCTGAGCAACATAGGGAACCCCATATCTAAAAATAAAAATAAAAATAGAAGTTAGCCAAACATAGTGACACATG
>NW_016107445.1:2613816-2699563 GCF_001604975.1 Cebus imitator
AAAAAGGAATGAGGAAAGGAGGAAGTATTTACTCTTGTAAAACTGTAAAACTATTGGTCACAAACAAAAAAAGATCTTAAAGATTAACTTCAAAAAATATAAAATGATTTTTTAAAAGGATTGTTATGAATATAAAGTACTTAAAATTATACTAAAATTCTCTTATGGCTTTATTTTTGGTCTGTACTAATTAATTGCACTGGATGTTTATTGCCTGATTAATTATGCAAATATTTTGTTTGATCATGTTCTAAAGTGTGATTTCATGCCTTGGTTGTTAATTCTATATTAGGATCATGTTTAATTAAAACCTAAAGAAAAAAATACTAGTTCAAACATTACATTACATCTCAGCAACTTATGATTACATATAATCAAAGTTGATCACATACAGTAATAAAGTTCTACATCTTCAGGGTGACTTAATTTATATTCTAATAAAATAATAATTTTGAAGTCCACAAATATAATTATTTTTTGGTTCCACCTCCTTTCATTTATTGCATCCTTATCACTGACAAGGTGGCTTTTCTTTGAGCATACCAATTATAACTCCAACAGCCAGCATGACCCTTGGTAGATCACTATAAAAGTTCATCGGCATTTCATAAACAGTGTTTGGCTGCTAATTTTTAATCACAAGACTTGATGCATTGTGCTGTTTGTCTGCCCACTTACCTGAATTCAAATAGCCTAGGACAGAACTCAAAGCACAGTCTCTGCAAATGCAAATCACCTAGAATATGCAAATTATAATTTGTTTAAAAACGTGGGTGTTAAGGACAGTAAATCATTTTTCTATCCAAAGCTATTTTGCTTAATGACAAACTTGAAATGCATATGGAAAACAATCCTACTCCCAAGTCACCCAGGTCCAACATACACTTCTTTGGCATCCTCTTAATTAAATCTGCCTTATGAACATTAATTATGAGCTCTATGGAGATAGAACTGATTGAGGAAATTTAAAATATTTGCATACAAGCTGACCATTTAATGTGAAAGTTGTCTTTATAGAAAAGAAATACCAACTCCTAAGTAAATATCACAAGAAAATTGTACAAATGTGCTATTATGTGATACATAGATTTATAGTGAAAATTGAGTTGACCAGAATATGTAATCACATCATCTAGACAATAACTAGCTTCAAGTTGAATTTACTATAAAATATTTTTAAGCATTCACTAAATGTATTATATTACTAACTTTAAGAAAATGTTATTATTAATTGCTATACAGCCATACCTAATTTTATTCTACTTCACTTTATTTAACTTCATAGTGTTTTGTTTCTGTTTGTTTTTACAAATTGAAGATTTGTGGAAATCTGCAATCAACAATTGTTTTGGTGCCATGTTTTTTAACGGCATGTGTGCACTTCATGTCTTTATATCACATTTTGGTAATTCCTGCAATATTTCACATTTTTCATTATTGTTAAATCTGCTATGGTGACTTGTGATCATTGATATTTGATGTTACCATTGTAGTTGCTTGGGCGCACTGCAGACTATGCCCATATCAGATAGCAACCTTAATCAATGGCTGTTTGTGTTCTTGCTGCTCAACCAACTGGCTCTTCCCACAGTTTCTCTTTTTCCTCAGACGTTCCCATTTCTGTGATACAACAGTATTGAAATTAGTCCAATTAATAAACCTACAATGATCACTGAGAGTCATGTGAAAGGAAGAGTTGCCTATCTTTCACTTTAAATCAAAAGCTAGAACTGATTAAGCTTAGTAAGGAAGGCATGTTAAAAGCTGAGATGAGACAAATGAGGCCTCTTATGCCAAATAGCCAAGTTTGAATGCAAAGGAAAAAATTGCTGTGATTGAGTTTCAAATGTATCTTGTTTCCTGGCAGCCATGGCAAAAAGGGAAACCATATCCATTATACACTGAACCATGCTAGATAGGAAATAAGCCTCAGGATAAAGGAAACAAAAATAAAAGTTTTCATGATATTTAATCTAAAATAAAATCCTAATGTGTATCTTATATAGTAGACTCTAATTCTTATAAAAAATAGTCTTAGTACAATGCGTATAGCAAATGTGGCCTAAATGACCATGTAATTACTATTTTTATATATATTTGTTTTGTGCAATTTTGATTTGTGGTGGTTATCTTTTTACTCCCTAAATATTTTTAGTTCTTATTCTAGACATGAGTGATGACAGCACTTCTTTGCTCACTGTGGTTGTCCGGTCATGTGAATACTTTAGTTAATGGTTGTTAAATGTGAGTGCTCTGTGTTACTTAATTGCCTGTGTGGGTCCCCTAGAGCTTTCTTTTCTTTCTGTCATGGTTTAATGATCATGTTCAGTGTGATAGCCATTTCTTAGCCTATGTACCAGGGTTAGAATAATGCAGAGAACTGAGACTCATAATGGGCATAAAGCATGAAAAAGAAGTAAAATCTGTGGAGTTTAAAGTCTGAGACTGGGAGGTTTTAAAAATTATCTCAGGATAATCTAGCCTGATACAGTGGATTTCAAAACTGATTTCATTCCAAGTAGTTTCATGTTGCACTAAAATATTAAATTATACTTTGTATGATGTCTTTTGATTCAAGTATACATATGAATCATATAAGTTATATAAGCATAATAATTTTCTTGCAGTATCACTTCACCTTTGACAGAAGATACACAGGAACTATTTCCAACTTGCTCTTTTAAATAGAAGACAGAAATATAGTTACTATAAAAAAAAAAGAGGTAGGAGGGGAGAGTCAAATGTCCTGAAACCCAGAATGAATCTACATTATAAAAATTTAAAAGTTTAGTCTTCTTCTAAACAAGTACAACTTTCCACTTGCACACAGAAATTAAGGCAGGAAAAGGTAGAACCTTTTTTCAAAAGCAGCTTGGAGTCTCATCTTCCTCCACCAAAAGCAACATCAATAATCAGTTGACTCTTGTATATCAAAATGTGCCCTGCAGTGTTTACCACCTAATTTGAAAGGGAAAAAATCTGGATCTATATCCTTTTACAATTGCCTTTTGTTGCCATTGTTGCTTCCTTTATTCTCATGCTGTTTTCTGGCTTTACAAAATCCAACTTGCAATGCCTGTGTAGGTGGGTTGGCCTCCCTCAGCAATTCTCTGATTTGTAACCACTTTTCAAATGTTCCTTTATTTTTTGTCTTATCATGTAAATTGTAGTTCTGAGCTCTTTCCTACATTTGAAAGCTCCATAGAACTCATTGCAATAAATTCATAACTAAAAAAAATAGCAGACCTCACTTCTATGGTTATGTCCCTTTGAATATAGGAGCAATCCTTAATCACATACAGGACTTACATGGCTTAGAATTTTTGAGAGGTGGTGCCTTCAGTACACTTCAAATAACACTGTAAAGGTTTCTCCACCTATTGGTTAAAAGTGACTATCTGAAAAAAACAATATAAAGTAAATTTGTGAATTTCTTCCTACAAGGGCATTTATTTGTTACATTACTCTATAGTAGTAGTAGAAGTAGTAGAAGTATTTTGTCACCTTAACACGATGCTGAATTTCTCTAATTCCTAAGTACCTGGATTTTCATGTAAACTACATAAAGAATCTTAAAATTGCAAAGACACCTCTTACAACTACAAACTCCATTACAAAATAGCAATTATTTCCAGAAAATCAATCAGTATACAAATGCTTAAAATATCAGCTTAAGCCAGACAGAAACATACAAACAATTTAAAGAATTTAAAGAATGCCAACTTACTAGAATTTAAATAATTCTTTAAATTCTTTAAATTATTAACTGTCATATTTAGGGCCAAAATAATGTCATTAAATTGGGAACGTTAATTAATTATATCATCCAGTTCATAATGCTCATAGTTTAAGTATCATTATTTAGTCAGGCATTTACACAAAAAATATTTCTGAAAAAAAGGTCTGCTCATCTATATAATGTCCGTTTACATTTGTGTTACTCCAACTCCTATAATTGTGTACCTCAGATTGAAGAATAAAAACAAAGAAAATATAATACATAGGAAACAAAAGAAATAGAGATGTGAATTATTTAAAAAAAAAAAACAAAACTGGAGCGAAAGGGAATTACTGATGTTTGACTAGGTGGGAAAACCAAGAGAAGAAATCACAGTTTAAGTGTGAAGTTGTCCTAGAGAATTGAGAATCAGAAGTGATTGCAGAAATGGCTATGTTGAGGAAGAGCAAATTCAGATAGGAGGAAAATCAGGAACATTTATTGGTAGAAAAAAATCACCCTAGGTAATTCTGCTAGCCATGTTTTCCAACATATTCTTCACAAGCAAATGCTATTTTAGAGACTGGAAGTGTCGAACGGTCATAAGTTAAATCCTCTAACGCAACCCATTCAATTGCATGGAGCCATCAAGACAATTAAAGGTAAAGCCAAGAGCAGAACCCAAGTGTCTTAACATCCCGCCAATCTGCTTTTACTCCTGCCTCAGATAAACACAAACAGAACAAAATAAAAACATAATATAAATGACAGGATTTATTGGTTATCAAACATCTGTTCAGTGAATTTTTCAATAAGGAACATATTTCAAATTGGCAACCACTTCTGTTCCTGAATTGCACAATATCATTTTATCATGAAAACTGCATACCTAACACATCTAAATTCAGATTAATCAATCAATGAAACTGTTCTTTTATAACCTGCTCAGCTTTCTAGAAAATTTATTGTCACCTTATGCGTTCTATTGCTGCAGATGCATACTTGGTTAGCATTTTCAGTTTAATGCTATTTTCTTCAAATTTCTGAGTGAATTGGTAGTGACAGAGTACATATCTAATTAGATATAATAACCTAACTTTTAAAAATAAAACATGATATCTTTTATATTAAGTATGTGATTAGGCATTAGTAACATATACTTTTATACTTAATAAACTCTCTTTTAAATTTTGGTTGAAATGCAGTGACTCCTAAATTCTCACTGTTTTAAAAAATTATTACATATATAAAAGTTTTCAAATAATTGGAACTAACCTGCTTTAATCACTAATGCTAACTTCTTTTTTGAACACATTTTTAATGGAGTTAAAAAAAAAAATCTTTCACACAACACAATACTGAGGGACTATGTTAACTTCTCTTCCTGGGTCCACAAGGGGCATGGTTTCAAAGGCAAGAGCTTCCCAGTGCCATACCTCTATCCACCCCCACATCTCGGAGCAGCAGATTGGAGTCTTCTCTCTCTCTCTCTCTCTCTCTCTCTCTTTCTCCCTTCAGATTCTTTTCTGAAGAATCAAGCTCATAATCATTTACCTTTATAAACCTTTAGAGATGAAAAAGATGTACTCTAGTTCATCCTCCTTATTTTGTGAAAGAATAAACTGAGGATCCAAGAGAATCACATTCATATAACACTAGACTTGAGACTCCAACCCATGTCAGTGGCTCATTCCACTCATCACGTTTGCCTGTTTCCTTTCTGCCTGCTAATTGATGAAATTTACAGTTGTGAAGGTGAATGGACCTTTTTGTCCATCTATACATACGACAGTTTTGAGTTCTTAAGTACATTTCAATATTTGTGGTTGTCTTTGGTTGTTAGTATAATTTCCTACATTTTGTTACCTTTAAAATGTTGTAATCTGGAACTCTCCTTTTCATAGTAATAGTAGGTTAGGAATGACAATGTAAACAACATGTTACAATTGAGTATATCATAAATGTAAGAAAACAGGACTTGGATTTTTCTTCCGCAATATATATTTACATATTTTCTTATTTGTTTATTCTGGGACAGGTATATTTACAAATTTAAATATTTAGGTTATGTTTAATTTTTCCATTTTGATATGATTATCTTAGTGACTTGTGGTAAGTGAGTTTTGTCATGATGGCTTAAGGTAAATGTTCAATACATTTTCTATAATTTCCAATGCCTTTCCTAAATTCAAATTCAAATTTATTGTAGAAGTTATTAGTAGCTGAAAAAAAATATATATATATACCCATATATTCAAATGTAATTATCTAGAAGCTGTGTTGGCATAAACGAAGAAACAGTGGAATCTGAACATGTATTTATGCATGAGTATAAATGTATGCATATGACATATGCATATAGTGTTAAAGGAGCAGAGCCTTACGGACATACCACACCCACCACATGTCTAAAACGTTAAGGATAATCTTTAAAGGTAAACTGAAAGAAAGGCAACAAAAAGTTCACCACTGTTTCTTGATTATATTCCTAACGATTCCAGACTAGCATCAGTTGCATTAAATTGTATAAAAAGCTAGGGGCATACTTCCATTCACTGAGTGCTTAATGAGCCCTGGTGTCTGTCTTTATGATCTTAATATAACTTATACCTCTCAAACCTGTGCCATTTCCCAAAGGCTTTGGAACTAATTGAGTCCTCTTTAATGTTCAGGAAAAAAGTAGCACATATTTTTACCTTGTGAATTAAAGGAGGCTCATGCTTCCAGGTGACTCTGTTTCTGTTTTGCTGAAGGCTTGCTTTCTAGCGGATCCTGATATAAACGTAGGAGTAAGGTTTTATCTTTGGAAAGCAAAGGTCATTGTGTTGCTTTATTTCAGGGTTATTTGAAAGTTGAATACCTTCCTGAGGAATTGTTTCTACAGTGATTGCCAATTTTCTGCTTGAGAGGTTTATGATCAAATTGTCTTTGGTAGGAGTTTTTAGTTGGATTTTTTTACAGCCAATGTTCGAAGGACATTCGCTAGCACATGCTAAAATTTCTTTTCTACTCTAGTTAACATTTACAATTTTGAGTACTCATCAAAATGAATTATACAGAGCATATGACCTAGAAATTAACAGATCTAATTTCAAGGAAAAATAAATGAATACAGGACTTTAACATGAAAGGCAGCAAGGCTGTGGGTAAACCATAAAATAAATAAAGTAAAAATAGAAAATAATCTTCAAAATGAAACTTCAGGATATAAAGATTTTGCTAAAGGATAAATAATGTCTCTGGAACCTGGTAAACACACAGGGAACAGTGTAAGATAAGTTGCAATAAGAACCACAATTAAACCCTTGACTAAACACACTTAGATAAATACCTTATTTCCTCTGGTTTTTACTTTTCAAATATTACCTAAAAGGAAACCAACTTTCTCAAACCATTCTCATTAACTGTCCCTAGATATCATCTTAATGAAAATATCCACCAGGGCCTTTAGTGTTTTCAGGGCATAAACATTCAGTGGAATAATGAGCGACATTCTTTACAAAGGCAATGTAATGATACCAATACTAGCATCCTGCATGAAATTAACAGGCCTAATGTGATGCACATTGTCCAATACTAACTCTGCAAATTGCAAATGCCCTATGTACCAAAATTCGATATAACAACAATATCAAAACATGTTTACATCTTTTTCAGAAACTGAAATCACTAATTCTCTACATTATATCAGATATCCCAATTTTCCATTAGGCAGAACTGAATATAAACCGGTTTTATTTCAATATATCAGTTTCATTTTAACTTTTGGCTCAGTCAGCTTTTTGTCAGAAATACCTAATCCTACTTCATTTGACTGCTTACAAAAGGAATATATCTATAGTATGTGAATAAATAGAAATGTAAATCCATTCCAAAGGGTTATTTCAGTCTAATCAATCAAAAATAAAAATTGCTAAGAATATTAGTGGAACCATTATTTAAATATTATAATTTATGGAGTATTCCCAAAAGTAAGACACATACTAAGATGGTGGTAATTACGACAATGAATTTCAAAATACCTTGATATTTTTTCAAACTCCCAAGTATTTATACAGAATTATAATTTTATTTTCTGTATTTTTATGTACTTAGTATCATGTAACATTTTATTGTGTCCCCAGATAGTCGTATTGTAGAGCCTATCCACAAAGGGGCAATGAAAGAAATTTCAAATTTAATGAGTCACAATTTTAGAAAATCATGAATTCCATTTTGTTAATCAAGAGCTCAACCTCTGTCTCTCTTTTGTAATCCTAACCTTGTATCTAACTTTCAAAAATGTTTTCCACCACATGGTAGGGAAACATATTAAAGTTTGAGTATTTTAGCTTTTCCATTATAGACAAACACAGCCTATGGAAACAATGAAAACATTGTTAGAGGTTCCTACAGTTTTCTTAAAACAATTGAATGAATTTCACAGTACATAATTTATTAGTTTAAATATAACTTCCAGATAAAGTGTAAGAGATATATATGCAAGAGCATGAACACTTACATAGAAAAGGAGGTCATTTAATGAATGATCACTGTGCATATAAAAATAAGATATAACTAGTCTGAAAAAGTTAACAAATTCCCATAAATTATCTACATCCATAGAAAGCACTTTTTACAAGCAAAAACCCACATGGAAAAAAATAGTGAATTTTTAACAATAAAGTCAACAGACATTTATATACAATACTAATATTGAAAACCAAAATGTACCTCCTGAAAGAGAGGTTTTTTTGGAATTATTATTCTGGTTTCAGTCACTCAAAATCAGTAACAAGCCGGGCATGATAGTATACTCCTGTGGTCCTAGCTATTTGGGAGGCTGAGGCAGGAGGATTGCTTGAGCCCAGGTGTTTGAGGCTTCAGTGAGCTATGATCATGCCCCTGCACCCCAGCCTGGGTGACAGAATGAGACTCTGACTATAAAAAGAAGAAAGAACAAAGTTTCTAATAAAGAAATTGCATTGTGTCAAAATTGTGCTTCAGAAATGATAAAGTATTTTTTACTTTTATAAGGTTTCAATATAACACAATATTGTAAAGAGTTAGGAAAAGACAGGAACTTAATACAAGATAACAATTTATATGCTATAACTACAGTGAATGTTAGTAGGATATATACAGAGTTCCCCAAAAATGAACTTTGAAGACAAAGCAAGTTTAAACTTCAGGGAAGACATGATGCTTGAAATCTGGGAGATAAATAGTTGTCCATGTGAAAGGAGGAAGCACATGCAACAACCAGAGGAGAGGCAGATCTAGTATACTTGAGGGACTTGGAATAGTTTCTATTCGGTTGGTGCAAAAGTAACTGTAGTTGTTATCATTACTTTCAATGGAAAAAATCACAGTTACTTTTGCACCAACCTAATGTGTCTGGCACTAGGGCCAAAAGGAAATTAATGGTGAGTGAGTGGAGACTACTGGGTAACCAGATGCTAATTAGAGAGGAGTCTGAGAGTTTCTTTAAGTCAGTTGTTCTTCTTATTACAGATAATGAAAAACAGCTAAAGGATTTTAAACAGGGAATGATTTAGTCATATATTGTAGGTATATTTACTTCGGCAGCAATGTAAATAACAGGTAGAAGGAAGTAAGTATTTGGTGTACAGACTGGTTAGGAGGATTTTTTGATAGTTTCATTGAAAACTGAAGATGGCAACTTCTAAAGTTGTGGAAAAGGTAAAGAAAGAGTTACACAAATAAAAAAGTATAAACAGAGCCAACAGAATTTGATAACTGAATAACTGAGTAAAAAGGACAACTGATTGATGGTTACCTATTTAATGGTATTGACAGCAGGCTGGAATGCTAGACCATTCATTGACATAGGAAATACAGAATCAAAGAAGACGTAGAGTGAAGAAGGAGGTGATTGATAGATAATGGGCTTATTTTTGTCTATAACAAACTTGAAGTTTGTATGGGGATATCCAGTGAGGAACTGGATATATGGTTTTGGAAAAAGCTGATGATTACTATACTGAAGTTTCTCACATTGTAGATAGCTGTCCAAATTTTGGAATACTTTAGGTGAGATTAAATAAAAGAAGGATTGAAAATGGAACTCTATAAAATATCAAGATAATTGCCATGTTCAAAGGAAGAGGAGAAAAAGATATAAAATTACTGAAAATTGAAAGAAGAAAAATCAGAATTTTTATGTGAATTAAACAATTGGCAATTGCCAGACAGGTGTGGTCAAGCAGTTTAAAATTATTATAATATAGTCAGATAAATTAGACCCTTGAAAATTTCCATGGAATTTAGAAATTTACCGTGGCAAGAATAGTTTTAAAGGATTTATGGACAAGAAAAACAGAATGCCGTGGGTTGTAGGTTAAATGAAGTATTTAGCCAGAATCTATTTAGTGGCTAATTAGAGAATTCCTTCTGTACATAATGGCCTATGTAAGACATCTAAGATAAAATTATGAAGAAAGCAGACATGGTCTCTATCTGCTGTATTGTCCAGTAGGGGAGATAAGCCTCAATGATAATGTTTTTTGACCTTTCCTGTGACTGAGATACGGTAAGGAGGTTTACTTTTTAATGAAGTTTTTACAAGAAGGTAAAGATTGAAGGAGAAAGTAAATATTGAGCATAATTAAAACTTTTCTCATTTTTAATTTTTATTTTTTTGGCCATGGTATGAACACTTAACATATATATATCTTCTTAGCAAATGTTAAGTTATATGCAATAGTACTGTTAACTGTAGGCACAATGTTGTACAGCAGATCTCTATATCTTATTCATCCTGCATAACTAAAAATTTATGCTCGTTGATTAGCAAATCCCTTTTTTCCCCTCCCCAGCTCCTGAAAATCACCATTCCGCTCTCTGATTCTATTTTTAAAAAAATTTTAGATACCTCATATAAATTAAATCATGTGGTATTTGTCACCTGTGGTTGGTTAATCAGTAAGCATAATGTCTTCAAAGCTCACTCATGTAACTGAATACTCCAATTCTTTCAAGGCTGAGTAACATAACATTGTACAAATCACATTTTCTTTATCTGTTCATCCATTGATAAACATTTTCATTGTTTCTAAATCTTGGCATTAATAGTGCTGCAAAAAACACAGGAGTCTAAATATGTCTTAGAGATTCTTATTTTAATTCTTATGCATAAATACACAAAAGTAGGGTTGTTGGATCATATGGTTGTTCTATTTTTAATTTTTTGAGGAGCCTCACTCCTGTCTTCCATAGTGATTGCATGATTTTGCATTCTCATACAACAGTGTAGAAGAGTACAATTACTTCTCATCCTCACTTGTCTTTTCATTTTTTAATAATACCCATGCGAACAAGCAACAATAGGATGATATCTCATTGCGGTTTTAATTTGCATTTCTTTTTTGATTCATGACATTGAGCTTCTTTTCAAGTACATGTTGATCATTTGTATGCCTGCTTTGGAGAAACGTCTATTCAACATTTTAATCTATTTTTAATTGGGATATTAGTTTTTTTTGTCATCAAGTTACATGAGTTTCTTATAAATTTTGGACATTAACTTAGACATATGGTTTGGAAATATTTTCTCTCATTCCATGGGTAGCCTTTTAATTCTATTGATTGTTTTCCTTGCTGTGTAGACATTTTTATTTCAGTGTAGTCCTGCTTCTCTATTTTGTTGTCTTTGGTTTTGATGTCGTATCTACGAAATCATTGCCAAGACAAATGTCATGAAACTTTGCCCCTATGTTTTCTTCTAGGAGTTTTACAATTCCAGGTATTATATTTAAATTTGTTAATCTGTTTAAATTTTTGTATATGGTATAAGGGTCCTATTTGATTATTTTGGATATGGATATCCAGTTTTCCCAGCATCATGTATTGAGGAGACTATCGTTTTCCCATTCTGTATTTTTGATAGCCTTGTCAAAGATCAGTTGACTGTATTTGCATAAATTTGTTTCTAGGCTCTCTGTTCTGTCCCATTGGTCTATATGTGTGTCGTTATGCCAGTATCATACTGTTTTAATTGCTATAATTTTATAATCTGTAATATGTTTTTAAATCAAGAAGTGTGAGATCTCTAACTCTTTTGGGTCCTTTTTCACCGTTTAATGATGCTAGCTGTGTAGCCTTCATATATTGCCTTTATCATCTTGAAGCAATTTGCTTTTATTTATAGTTTACTGGAAGTTTTTCTTGACATAAAAAGATGCTTAACTTTATCAAATCACTTTTCCTCATCTATTGAGAAAAAGTCGTGATTTTTATTCTTTATTGTGTTAATGTGATATATTATATAAACTGATTTTCATATGTTCAACAATTCTTTCATTTTAAGGATAAATCTCACCAGACCATGGTGAATGATCTTTTTAACATGCTGCTGATTTGGTTTAGTGGTATTTTGTTAAGGACACTTGCAATTATATTCACTATGAACATTGACCTTTAATTTTATTTTATTGTAGTATCTTTGTCTGGATTTGGTATCAGGAAAATGCCCATCTCATAAATGAGTTTTGAAATTTTTTTCTCCTCTTATTTTTTTGAAAGAGTTTAGAAAGCATTGTTGTTTTTCTGGAAAGCATTGTTGTTTTTCTATAAAACTTTGATAGCCTTCACCAGAGAAGCCAAATGTTCCTGGGCTTTTCTTTGTTGAAAGGTGTTTAATTACTCATTCAATCTTCTTGCTCATCACAGATCTGTTTAGACTTCTTTAAATTTCTTTATGATTTTGTTGCTAGTTTATATGCCTCTAGAATTTATTATTCTTTCTAGTTTATCCAATTTGTTGGCATATCATTGCGCATAGCTGTCTCATGATTCTTTTTACTTCTGTAATATTATTTGTAATGTCTCTTCTTTCAGTTCTGATTTTAAATATTTGAATGTTCTCTTTTTTTGCTTTCTTAGTCTAGCTTGTGGTTTGTCAATTTTCTAAAACTACCTCTCAATTTTATTGATGTTTTTCAATTGTTTTTCTATTTCTATTTTTTTAATTCCTCTTCTAATCTTCCCTGTTTCCTTCCTTTTTTCTAGTTTCTGAAGGTATAAATTAAGTTGGTTATTTGAGATCTTCCTTCATTTAACTGTAGGAGTTTATTACTATTAACTTCTCCCTTAGTACTGCTTTTTCTACATTTGATAAGTATTGGTATGTTGTTTCATTTTTTTGAGCCTAAGGATAATATCTAATTTCTGTTTAAGTTCTTTTTTTTTTTTAATCACTGGTTGTTCAAAATGTGTTATTTCATTGCCATCTACTTCTAATTTTTAAAATTTTTCTTCTGCTATTTATATCAAGTTTCATTCAATGTTGGAAAGAAACATACTTTGTATGATTCAATATTCTTAATTTTGTCAAGATATCTTCTGTTGCCTGTTATGTTATCTATCTTGGAAAACTTTGTTTGCCCTTGAAAATGTATATTTTACTTCCATTTGACAAAATGTTCTGTATAGGTCTAGTAAGTCAGTTTGGTTTATAACATTGTTCATGTTTGCTGTTTCTTTGTTGATTCATTGTTTGTTTCTATCCATTATTGAAAACAGTGTATTAATGTTCCTTAGTATTATTGAGTTACTATTTCTCCCTTTACTTATGTCAATGTTTGCTTTATGTGCTGTGAAACTAGGCATATATATACTAGCAATTTGCTATATTTTCTTGATGAACTGATCCTTTTACTATTACATAATGACTTTCTTTTCCTGTTGTGATATATATATATATATATATATATATATATATATATATATATATTTAATTTTACAGAATGTTTAGGTTTGTTATATAGGTATACATGTGCGTGGTGGTTTGCTGCACCTATCAACCCATCATCTAGGCTTCAGGCCCCACATGCATTAGGTATTTGTCCTAATGCCCTCCCTCCCCTTCCTCCCTACCCCCCAGCAGGCCCTGGTGTGTGTTGTTCCCCTCTCTGTGTCCATGTGTACTTACTGTTCAACTCCCACTGTGAGTAAGAACATGTGGTGTTTGTTTTTCTGTCCCTGTGTTAGTTTGCTGAGGATGATGGCTTCCAGATTCACCCATGTCCCTGCAAAGGACATGAGTTCATTCTTTTTTATGACTACATAGTACTCGATGATGTATATGTACCACATTTTCTTTATCCAGTCTATCATCGGTGGGCATTTGGGTTGGTTCCATGTCTCTACTATTGTAGGTAGTGCTGCAATGAACATATGTGTGCATGTGTCTTTATAGTAGAATGATTTATATTTCTTTTGGTACATACCCAGTATTGGGATTGTTGGGTCAAATGGTATTTCTGGTACTAGATCCTTGAGGAATCACCACACTGTCTTCCACAATGGTTGAACTAATTTACACTCTCACCAACAGTGTAAAAGCGTTCCTATGTTTCCACAGCCTTGTCAGCATCTATTGTTTCCTGACTTTTTAATAATCATTATTCTGACTGGCATGAGATGACATTTCATTGTGGTTTTGATTTGCATTTCTCTAATGATCAGTGATGATGAGCTTTTTTTATATATGTTTGTTGGTCACATAAAAAGAGAAGGATCTGTTCATATCCTTGTCCGCTTTTTCATAGGTTCATTTTTTCTTGTAAATTTGTTTAAGTTCCTTGTAAATTCTGTATATTAGACCTTTGTCAGATGGGTAGACTGCAAAATTTTGCTCTCATTCTGTAGGTTGCCTGTTCACTCTGATGCTTGTTTCTTTTGCTGTGCAGAAATAAAGGATATTCAAACAGGGATAGAGGAAGTCAAATTATCTCTGTTTACATATGACATGATTCTATATTTAGAAAATATCCTAATCTGAGCCCCAAAACTCCTTAAGCTAATAAGCAACTTCAGCAAATTCTCAGGATACAAAAATCAATGTGCAAAAATTAGAAGCATTCCTATATACCAACAATAGACAAGCAGAGAGCCAAATCACGAATGAACTCCCAATCACAATTATACAAAGTGAATAAAACACCTAGGAATTTTGGTACAAAGAGAATAAAATACCTAGGAATTTTATTACAAAGGATATTTATTATAAGCAATATTTATTACAAGGGATGTGAAGGACCTCTTCAAGAACTACAAACCACTGCTCAAGGAAATAAGAGAGGACACAAACAAATAGAAAATCATTTCATGCTCATGGATAGGAAGAATCAATATCATGAAAATGGTCATATTGCCCAAAGTAATTTATACATTTCATGCTATTCCTATCAAACTACTATTGACTGTCTTCACATAAGTAGAACAACACTACTTTAAATTTCATATGGATCCAAATCAGAACCCAGGTAACCAAGGCAATCCTAAGGAAAAAGAATAAAGATGGAAACCTTACACTATCTGTCTTCAAACTATACTGCAAGGCTTCAGCAACCAAAATCACATTGTACTGGTACCAAAACAGACATATGGACCAATGGAACAGAACAGAGGCCTCAAAAATAACACTGCACATATACAGCCATCTGATCTTCAACAAACCCGACACAAATAAGCAATGGGGAAAGAAACTTCTATTTAATAAATGGTGCTGGGAAAACTGGCTAGACATATGCAGAAAACTGAAACTAGATCTCTTCCTCATACCTTATAGAAAAATTAACTCAAGATGGATTAAAGACTTAAATGTAAAACCCAAAACCATAAAACCCTATAAGAAAACTTAAGCAATACTACTCAGGACATAGATGTGGGCAAAGTATCCATGACAAAAACACCAAAACCAATTGCAACAAAAGCCAAAATTGACAAATAGGATCTAATGAAATTAAATTCTTGTGAAAGCTTTTTACTTAAAGTCTATTTTGTCTAATATAAAATAGTCATCCCTGCTCTCTTTTGGTTATCATTTACCAGGGATATCTTAAGCACTTTCTTCACAATGTGTACCCTACCATCTAAAATGAGTTTCTCATAAGTAGCAAATATTTGGATATTTAAAAAAATTTCATTTAGCCTCTCTGTGCCCTTTGAATGGGGTCTTTCATCCATTTACATTTAAAGAAACGATTCATAGGAAATATTTTGTTAATACTATGGCTGTTTTGTTAATTGATTTCTATCTTGTATTTCTCTTGTCCCTCTTTTTCTGTCTTACGCTCTCTGTGTTTCATTGATTATTTTGTATTGATATAACTGGATTCCTTTCTTTCTTGTTTTATGTAACCTATGTAGGTATTTGTGTGTGTGTGTGTGTGTGTGTGTGTGTGTGTGTGTGTGTGTGATTACTGTACAACTTGCATAAATTATCATCTGGGCCAGGCACAGTGGCTTGTGCCTGTAATCCCAGCACTTTGGGAGGCCGAGGCAGGTGGATCACCGGAGGTCAGGAGCAAGAGTAGTCTGGCTAACATGGTGAAATCCATCTCTACTAAAACTACAAAACAATTAGCTGGGCATGGTGTTGTGTACCTATAATCCCAGCTACTCGGAGACTGAAGCAGGAGAATCACTTGAATCCAGAAGGTGAGGTTGCAGTGAGCTAAGATCCTGCCATTCTATTCCAGTCTGGACGATAAGAGTGAAACTCCATCTCAAAAATAAATAAATAAATAGATAAATAGATAAATAAATAAATACATAAATGCTCTTCTACAAGTCTATTTTAAACTGACAAAAGGCAAGTTCAATCCCATGCAAAAATTACTTCTCCCCACTCCACATTTATTGCTGGCACAGTGTATATCTATCTGTACTTGTCCATTAACATATTTTCACTTATAATATTTAATACTTTTGTCTTTTAATTTTTATGATAAAATTGAAAGTGACTTACCCATTGCAATCACAGTAATATAATATTTTTATTATTTATATATTGCCTTTACCATTGAGCTTTATACTTTCTTAGACTATTTTATTTCTATTTAGGGCTATTTTATTTCACATTGAAGAACACTCTTGGATTTTTGGTAAAGCAGGTCTAGTCATGATGAACTTCCTCATCTTTTATTTGTCTAGAAAATTCCTATCTCTCATTATTGAAGGATAGTTTTGCCAGGTTTAAGGTTTTTGTTGTTGTTGTTTTAGGTATAGTATTCTTGATTGGCAATTTTTGTCTTTCAGCACTTTGAATATATCATTCTGCTTAAAAAAAAATCCTCTAATAGTTTTCTGAGGGTTACAGTGTGTTTCCCAAGTTGCTTTTCCTCTGCTGCCTTCAAAATACTCCCTGTCTTTGCCTTTAACAATTTGATTGTAATTTCCCTTAGTATGGATTTCTTTAGGTTCATCTTATTTTAGAAAATTTGAGTTTCTGGAATCTGGATATTCATTTCCTTCACAGATTTAGGAAGTTTTCAGCCACTATTTCTTTGAATACATTTTCTGTTCCTTATTTTATTCTCCCTATGGGACCCCACAATGACTGTACTGACCTGCTGCATGGTGCCCCACAAGCCTCTAACGCTTTCTTTATTCCTTTGAATCTTTTTGTACCTCTGACTAAATAATTTTTAGTGACCTGTCTTTGAGTTTGCTCATCCTTCTTCTGCTTGATCTAGTCTGCTGTTGAACTCCTGTAGTGAAAAATTTAGTTATTGTGTTCTTTTGTTCCATATTTTCTGTTTGGTATTTTCTGTTCTATCTCTTTATCAATATTCTTATTTTGTTAATGAATTGTTATCCTGATCTCAGTGAGAATCCTTATGAGGGTTATTTGAATTCAGATAAATTATATGTCTGTTTTATTAGAATCTGTTTCTGGAGATTTATCTTGTTTCTTTTTTTGCAACATAGTTCTCATTTAAAATTTTTTTTTCTTTATTCTCTCTGTTGGTGTCTTTCTATTAGACAAAGCAGGCATCGCTCTGTCTCTTTTCACTAAATGGCCTCATGCCATAGAAAGCTTTTACCAATCAGTTTGGAAAGATTCTTGGGACCTCTTGAACCTTTGTTTAGTCCAACCTACTTATTTTATTGTTAGTGTCCTCCAGACATCTAGCGTATGCCAGGTTCATCAGTGTGCTCAAGTAAGTGAGACTGAAGACGATTCTTTGGGAAGCCTGCAGAAAAGTTGGATCTTTAGATGATTTGTCCATGAATTTCTACTTCGAGAGAGAAGCTGGGATCTTTTCTTGTTTGTTTTTTGTTTTTGTTTTGCTTCTTTTCTGCATCTGTGTTGCGCTTGGGAGGACAAGCTATGGTGACTAGTTACATACCAGCTCAAATCATTGTTTTCGTTCTCACTGCCCTCCAGGTGGCTAGACTAGGCAGCCTAGTTCCATGTGCACTCTGAAGAAAGGAGGAAATAATTCAGTCATTTGAATAACGCAAAAATATGGAGATTGAAACATTCAGTTCAACTCTTTACCTCCCCAGAGAGAAGGTGGGGGCCAAAGTTGTTAATCTGCTTGCCCTGTACTGAGCCAAGGAGAAGGGCTGTAGTGACTGCCAGCTCAAATTGATATCTCTGCTGTCATTAGCCCCCAGGTGGCTAAATTATGTCAGGTCCCATTAACATTCCAAGACAGAAGCCAGTCCTTTGGGCATCTTCCAGAAAATGTGGGGCACTGGATGCACAAACCAACGCTTTGCATACCCAGACAGAAGAACTGAGATTTTTTATCCACTTGTTCTGTGCTTGCTAGGGAAAAGAACTGTAGCAACTGCTATCTGAAACGGCTGTATCTGCTGTCTCCCAGGTGGCTAAAGTATTTTGGATCCCACCAGTGCTCCATGAATGCCAAAACAGAAGTCACTGCTCTGGAAAGCCCCCAGAAAAGTTAGGGTGACAAGTGTTTGTTCCAACTCTTTCCCTCCCCAAGGAGAAGCTAAGAACTGGAACATTTTTCCTAATTTAGTGTTATGCTGTGGGTGAAGATTGTGGAGAGATGGTGTCTCAAATTTTCTTACTGGTGTTACTTGTCTAGTTTTGTGTTTGCCCGAGGTACAGAAGCCTCTCAACTAATTTCGGCTTTTCCTCACTTAAGGAAATTGTCGATGACTTACTATTTAATCACTATGTGGGCAGAAGGGGGGGTTCAGATTTTCTTATTCTGCCATCTTACTGGTGTCACTCCAACTTTTCTCATTTATACCTAAAATTATCTTAGATGAGAGGGTTTTAAGATATTATATAAATATAATATTTATTTTTAAATTATTTTTATTGCATTTTAGTTGTTGGTGTACATGTGAAGAATATGCAAGATTGTTGCATAGGTACACATGCACATGAATGTTCATAGCAGCACTGTTTACAATAGCAAAGACCTGGAACCAACCCAAATGCCCATCGATGATAGACTAGGCAGAGAAAGTATGGTACATATACACCATGGAATATTATGCAGCCATCAAAAATGGTGAGTTCGTGTCCTTTGTAGGGACATGGATGAACCTGGAAATCATTATTCTCAGCAAACTGACACAAGAGTAGATATATTTATAACATAAACATAGAATTATGCTGTAAACATGGGGAAATACAAGGAGCACTTGAAAGTTCATACCCTTTCAGTTGATATTAAAAGACGAAATGAGAAAAGCCCAGACCCTAAATTTGAAGGCATGTGGAGAAAGGATTATAAAGTAGGGAAAAGGTAAGGAGAAGAAGAATTTTTCACTCATACTAAGTATTTTAGTAAGTGCAAACAATACACAAATATATGTCTATATTATATTAAAATTGTCAACAAGCAAATTCCTTAGAGGAAAGGGCTAGATTTGATTTATTTTTATTTATTTATTTTTGAGACAGGGTTTCATTCTGTTCCCCCAGCTGGAGTGACATGATCATGGTGCACTTCAACCTCAACTTCCTGGGTTCAAGAAATCATCCTGTCTCAGCCTCCTGAATAGCTGGGACAAGTGTGCACCACCATACTCAGCTAATATTTATTTTTGTGGAGACAAGGTCACAGTATGTTTCCCAGGCTGGTCGTGAAGTCCTGGGCTCAAGCAGTCCACTCTTAGCGGCCTCCCAAAGTGCTGGTATTATAGGCATAAGCCACCTACACTAGGCTGAGGTTGATTTAAATTTCGTATTAAGATTGCACTGAATTGCAAAGTGACTGCACTGAGTTTCTAATTATTTTAGATGGTAAATATTATTGTCAGTGATACCAGATATCAGAACAAAATCCAAATGACTAGGCATATTTAGAAATAATGCAAGCTAAGAAGTTTTTTAAAAAATAATATTTTAGTAGTATTAGGGTACTTTGAAAGTATTATTAATGACAAGTAAAGGATAGCTTGTTCAAAACAAAATCTCACAATACACTGTGACTTTAGAGATTATCTGGCACAGAAAAGCTCAAAATTAATGAATACTGGTTGGCTCAATCTGAGTCAGCCTCTAGGCCAGCTGTACTTTAGTCAGGAAGATGGGGCTTGCTTTAGTGCACTTTAGTCTCCATGATGACCAGTTATCTTGGCTGCATTCCCAAGGACTTAGGACTGTTTCAGTGAGATTAAAAGTAATTTTGTATGAATTCTTTATTTTTCCTTATACTATGCAACATGAGTCCTACTTTATAAGAATTTGTGGTGTCAACTTCATTTTTACACAGAATTAAAATAAAAATTAAGGAACTCTGATTCCCGGTTTAGAAATGGAAGTAGTTATTGAAAACTTAAAGTATCCAGTAGGGGAAGATATCTTCTAAAATGAGTGCAGAAATTATTTCACAGCTTAAGGAGGTAGCTCCCCATTCCCTCACTCTGGCATGATAATCTTAAAAAAAATATGCATACATTAGTAAGCAACTCAGTACAATGTTTGCAGTATGTGAGATTCTGGAAATACAAACATAAATGAGATATTATAAAGAAATAAAATGATTCCTTAATTATATTACTGTTTTTGTTAGAAAATCAATGAGTTACAGGCCGGGTGCGGTGGCTCAAGCCTGTAATCCCAGCACTTTGGGAGGCCAAGGCGGGTGGATCACGAGGTCAAGAGATCGAGACCATCCTGGTCAACATGGTGAAACCCCGTCTCTACTAAAAATACAAAAAAAAAATTAGCTGAGCATGGTGGCGCGTGCCTGTAATCCTAGCTACTCAGGAGGCTGAGGCAGGAGAATTGCCTGAACCCAGGAGGCAGAGGTTGCGGTGAGCCGAGATCGCGCCACTGCACTCCAGCCTGGGTAACATGAGTGAAACTCCGTCTCAAAAAAAGAAAAGAAATGAGTTACATAACTTCCCTCTTTTTTCTATTTTCTGAAAGTTTGCATAGAAAAGAAATTATCTTTTCCATTTAGACTTGAAGGAATTCACCTGTAAAACTGCTTGAGAAATTTTTTACTATTAATAAAATTTTTTAAACTTTTCAATCTGTCAATATAAAAAAACTTCTTTTATCAGTTTTATCATTTATATATTTTATATTTTGTACCTTATCCAAATTTTTTAATATATTAGAAAATAAGTTCATGGTATCCTTTATATACGTCTAAATTAAATTGTGTTTATAATATTTTCTTCTCATATTCCTTTCAGTATTTATTTGGGATTGCTTTGCTTTTCTCAATTTCTTTTTCACCTATGTCTGTGGTATTAGTTATTCAAATAATCAGCAGTTTACATTTGATAATTTCTTCTCTTTTATTTCACTAACTTCTGGTTTTACCTTTTTTTACATTCTTTGTGCTTTTGAATTTTTTAGTTTTTTTGACTTGAAACCTTATCCTATTTGTTTATAGCATTTCTTCTTTTTTTAAATTGTCCTTTAGATTCTGGGGTACATGTGCATATCTTGCAAGATTGTTTCATAGGTACTTTCATGGCAAGGTGGTTTGTTGCCACCATCCCCCAATCACCTATACCTGATATTTCTCCCCACATTATCCCTCCCCAACGCTATACCTCCCCCACCCTTCCTCCCACTATACCTCCCATAGGCCCCCACAATGGACCCCAGTGTGTGATGCTCCCCTCCCTGTATCCATGTGTTCTCATTGTTCAACACCTGCCTATGAGTGAGAACATGAGGTGTTTGATTTTCTGTTCTTGTGTCAGTTTGCTGAGAATGATTGTTTCTAGGTTCATCCATGTCTCTACAAAGGACACAAACTCACTGTTTTTTATGCCTGCATAATATTTCATGGTGTATATGTGCCACATTTTCTTTGTCCAGTCTATCATTCATGGGCATTTGTATTGATTCCAGGTCTTTGCTATTGTAAACAATGCCACAATTAACATGTGTGTACATGTGTCTTTATAATACAACGATTTATAGTGCTTTGGGTATATACCCAGTAATGGGATTCCTGGGTCAAATGGAATTTCTATTTCTAGGTCCTTGAGGAATCTCCACACTGTCTTCCACAATAGTTGAACTAATTGACACTCCACCAACAGTGTAAAAGTGTTCCTATTTCTCCACATCCTCTCCAGCATCTGTTGTCTCCAGATTTTTTAATGATTGCCATTCTAACTGGGGTGAGATGATATCTCAATGTGGTTTTGATTTGCATTTCTCTAATGACCAGTGATGATGAGCATTTTTTCATATGTTCGTTGGCTTCATGTATGTCTTCTTTTGAAAAGTGTCTATGCATACCCTTCTCCCACTTTTGGATGGGTTTGTTTGTTTTATTTCTTATAAATCGGTTTCAGTTCTTTGTAGATTCTGGATATTGCCCTTTGTCAGATGGGTAGATTGCAATAATTTTCCCATTCTGTTGGTTGCTGGTTCACCCTAATGATTATTTCTTTTGCTGTACAGAAGCTCTGAAGTTCAATTAGATCCAATTTGTCGATTTTGGCTTTTGTTGCCATTGCTTTTGGTATTTTAGTCATGAAGTCCTTGCCTATGACTATGTCCTGAATTGTTTTGCTTAGGTTTTCTTCTAGGGTTTTTATGGTGTTAGGTGTTATGTTTAAGCCCTTAATCCATCTGGAGTTAATTTTAGTGTAATGTGTCAGAAAGAGGTCTAGTTTCTGCTTTCCGCACATTGCTAGCCAATTTTCCCAACGCCATTTATGAAACAGGGAATCCTTTCCCCATTGCTTGTTTTTGTCAAGTTTGTCAAAGGTCAGATGGTTGTAGATGTATGGTGTTGCTCCAGAGGCCTCTGTTCTGTTCCATTGGTCCAGTTTCTGTTTTGATACCAGTACCATGCTGTTTTGATAACTGTTACCTTGTAGTGTAGCTTGAAGTCTGGCAGTGTGATGCTGCCAGCTTTGTTCTTTTTGCTTATGATTGTTTTGCTATTGGGCTCTTTTTTGGTTCCATATGATGTTTATAGTATTTCTTAAAACAAAAACATCACACAACTTTTATTCGTACTTCTTTTGTTTAAAACTATTTTATATTTTATATTATGATTATCTCTCTATAAATTGTTAAATGTTGCTTTGCTTTTAAATAAATTTGTTTTTAAATATTAAAAAAAGAAAATCACTGCATAGATAAGAGAATAAAATGTAAACAAGACCGAAAATTTAAAAATAGAGAGAAAATATTGAAAATTAATCAAATATGTATTAAAATCAGAGAGCATAGTTTTGTCAATTCTTAAAAATCTAAAGTCTTAATTTTATTGAACATGATGATTTTACAACCAAAAGGATCTGTGCACTCAAAATTTGTCAAAGGCTTCAGATATTTTATTTCTGGAATGTTCACTTTTTAACTTATCACTACAAACAGAGAAAAAAAGAAAGTATGTACTGAGAAAATCCTGAGCTTCACATTGTAATCTGACTTAGGGGTTACTTAGGGGTATATAGCAGCTGATTGAACACTGAATGCTGGGAAATGAGCCAACACCTTTGTTCCAGTTGAGGAGAAGGTGTCCCTGAGAACCCAAACATCCCAGAGTCTATCTGGGAACAAACTAAAGAAAACATTTTCATCACTCAAAGTAGTCAATAAGACTAAAATTAGCTCAAAAGCAGCTTATAGATGGGTGACAGCCCTAGAGGGGCTGTCCTGTCATCATCCAGGAGGGCCCTGTGTGTAAATATTTATAAACTTACCCATTTGTCAAGCTGCGCTTGTATGAGTCATTTTCTGGTCTCTTGGCATAGTCCTAATTTGGGGTTAGTGTTACAGTCTCAAGTTTTTCTTGTAACAAGTAACTTGGCAGAAAAAATATATAACTACCATGAAAATGTATGACTATTAACATATAAAATGTCAACATAATTGCTTGTATTAAAGAATATCTATTGGTAATGAAGAAATTTGTAAATCTGTAAATTTGACACCCTGCATGAAAAATCAAGAGAAAATCAAAAAGAACTGAGGCTTTCCCTCTCTCTGAAAATAAGATGAAAATATCAGTACTATCAACAGGTCACCAATATTGAACCAAAACCTGGAGAGAATATTAGAGACATTTACACCATCTTGTTTATTAATTAGGCCTCTGATGGAAAGAAAGCTGATAGGGCTGCATATTGACAATCAGCTGCTTCCTAATAAATAGTTTTCCCAAGGTGTCTATTGTGTGCATATGCATTAGTGTGTACCCATACACACACAAAACACACACATAAGGCAGCGCTTACAACTGAACTCTTTATTATAAGTGAAAGCTTTGTCTCCATTTTCTCAGGAATAGACATCCTGGATCATCATTTCCAATGTATAAACCACATTTTGGGTGAATTATATATTTTTTCATTAAAATTTTCTGCATAGCTTAAGATCTCAAAATAAACAACTCTACTTGCCAAACTTGTATCTGACACCTTAAGAACAAAAAAAAAATTTCAGAGAGGACCCTCGTGCACAACCAACCTGAGCCACGTACTCTTTTTTTTTTTTTTTTTTTTTTTGAGATGAACTTTCGCTCTTTTTTCCCAGGCTGGAGTGCAACGGCGGGATCTCGGCTCACCGCAACCTACGCCTCCTGGGTTCAGGCAATTCTCCTGCCTCAGCCTCCTGAGTAGCTGGGATTACAGGCACGTGCCACCATGCCCAGCTAATTTTTTNACAGGCACGTGCCACCATGCCCAGCTAATTTTTTGTAGTTTTAGTAGAGACGGGGTTTCACCATGTTGACCAGGATGGTCTCGATCTCTTGACCTCGTGATCCACCCGCCTCTGCCTCCCAAAGTGCTGGGATTACAGGCGTGAGCCACCGCCGCCGGCCCCAAGTACTCTCCATCTTTAACCCAGTTCATATCTTGTACTCCAAGATGAGTAGTTCTCAATTATTTTGTGTGCAGTGGGATTATTTAGAAACTCATTAAAGCACAGAATGCTGAGCCATATCTCCTCCTTTCAATCTCTGATTCTGCTGGTATGGGGTAGAGCCCAGTAATTAATGGGGTTTTTAAAATTAACATATAAATATATATACATATATATATACATATATAAATATTATAATTTTCATAAATTTGGGGGGAACAGGGTGTTTGGTTACATCAGTAAGTTCTTTAATGGTGATTTGTGAGATTTTGGTGCATGCATCATGAGAGATATACACTGTACCCAATTTGTAGTCTTTTATCCCTCACCTCCCTTCCACCCTTTCCCCCAAGTTTGTGGAGTCCATTGCATTATTCTTATGCCCATTCACAATCTATACATCTGACTAAATACTAATATCTAGAATCTACAAGAAACTCAAACAAATTTGAAGAAAAAAAATCCCATCAAAAATGAGCTAAGGATATGAATAGAAAAATCTCAAAAGAAGATATACAGATGTCCAACAAGCATATGAAAAAATGCTCAACATCACTAATAATCAGGGAAATGAAAATCAAAACCCAATGCAATACCAACCTTACTCCTGCAAGAATGCCAGATATAGGTGATGGGGATGGAGGTAGCAAACCACATTGCCATGTATGTACCTATGCAACAATCCTGCATGTTCTTCACATGTACCCCAGAACATAAAGTGCAATAAAAAATACACACACACACATATATATATATATATGTGTGTGTGTGTGTGTGTGTGTTTGTGTGTGTGTGTGTGTGTGTATATACATATAAAACAAAAAACTAATAGATGTTGGTGGGGATGTGGTAAAAAGGGAGCACTTCTACACTGCTAATGAGAATGTAAACTAATACCACCACAATGAAAAATAGTGTGGAGATTCCTTAAATAACTAAAAGTAGAACTACCATTTGATCCAGCAATCCCACTCCTTGGTATCTACCCAGAGGAAAAGAAGCTGTAGTGAGGTTTGATGTTGAGTGGAGAGCAGGAGACAGGTGACAAGCCCTCTCAAGACTTGGCCTAAAGCTTATTCATGAATCAGAGAAAGTGAAAGGAAGAGATAAAACAGAAGGCAAGCAAAGTAATGAGAATACAGCAAAACATATCTTTTCTAAGAAAGCACACTACCACTGACCTTTGAACAATGCAGGGTTTTGTAGACAACCACCACACACTCAGAAATTTGCTTATAATATTTGACTCCCCCAAAACTTAACTAGTAATAGCCTATTGTTGACCAGAAGCCTTACTGATAACATAAACTATCAATTAACACATACTTTGTATCTTGTATGTATTATATTATTATATGCTATACTCTTACAATAAATTAAGCTACAAAAATCTTATTAAGAAAATCATATGAAAGACAAACTATATTTACTATTCATTAAATTGAAATAGATCATCATGTAAGTCTTTATTCTCACCTTCTTCATACTGAATAGGCTGAAGAGGAAGAAAAAGAGGAGAGGATGGCCTTGCTATCTCAGAGGTGGCAGAGGAGGAAGAAAATCTGCACATAAATGGGCCTACATAGTACAAATTCATGTTGTTAAAAGGTCAACTGCATATGGAAATGATATATTTGTCCCTTTGTGTTTAGACTGATAATGACTTCCTATCCAAGATTTGATTTGTATTCTAAGGCTGATGATATGACACACACAAACCAAGAGGGTATGAGGAGAGTTATTAGTTACATAATAAGACTTTCTAGGAAGAGCGGGGCTGATTTCCAAGATGATCGAAAAGTGGTTTGAGAAAAAAGACAAAAGAAGGGTGGGTGACTGGCTTGGGATTTTGTGATGTTGAGGAAGTGGGCTAGGATGAAGTTTCTCACAAATGCAAACTTGGTTTGTATAGTTTGAACTTTCCACTGATGCCAAAAGAGGAAAACTCCCAGAATTTCTTTGCTTTCCAGCATATGGTCTGAAAGGAGAAGGGAGACAGGCTGAACTTGAAAATTGTTGACAGGTAAACATCAAAAATGGAGTCAGGCTCTTCACTAAAATTTACTCCAAAAAATTTATCGACTGAAATGCTCCATCTTTCATTTAATAGAATTTTAATTTGTTTAAGTAAGCCATTATGCTACTTTAGTATTTTAGAGACTTTTATGACTTTGATTTATATTTTGAATATTTATGAAGCAAAAGATTTTCAGCATTATTTAACCTGGTGGCAATGATTTTGGATACAAAAGTATGGTTGCTGCCATTGGCCAGACCAGCTAGCCACACCATTTGCAATTGTGTAAGAGTGTGTAGAAATATGCAGATGGGATTGACTTTTTCCTAGGGTATCCAGTGCTAAAATGACCACATGGAGCTTGGCCAAATGTACTGACTCGAGTGTGTGCTTTACCAGAGATGTTCTAATTATGGAATGAAAAGCAGAAGCCATCCAGTCAGCTCCATGACATGTCTGGGGCCTTGCCATCCATAAAATACTCCCTTAGCTGTTTACTCAGTTGACCCAAGGAGCTCTCAAGGTATCAAGAATTCTGGAGAAGGTTACCTGCTTCAGCATCATTGCTACTGAAAAGCAGACCTGATCCAGACCCCAAGAGAAGGTTCTTAAACCTCATGAAGGGAAGAATTTGAGGGGAGTACATAGAATAAAGTTAAAACAAATTTATTAAGAAAGTAAAGTAATAAAAGAATGTCTACTCCATAGGCAGAGCAGAGGCATGGGCTGCTCGATTGAGTACTCTTCTAGTTATTTCTTGATTTTATGCTAAACAAAAATCATGAGCTTTCAGGGAAAGCAGCAGGGATTTCATAGAAATGAGGCTTCCTTCCCCTTTTAGACTATATAGGGTAACTTTCTGACATTGCCATGGCATTTGTAAACTTTTATGGTGTTGGTGGGAGTGTCTTTTAGCATGCTAATGCATTGCAATTAGCACATAATGAGCAGTGAGGATCACTGTGTCACCATCTTAGTTTTGGTGAGATCACTTGTGTTGCCATCTTGGTTTTGCTGGGTTTTGGCTGGCTTCTTTACCACATCCTGTTTTATAAGCAGGGTCTCTGTAACCTGCACCTTGTGCTGACCTCCCATTTCATCCTGTGAGGAAGAATGTTTTAACCCCTTGGGAAGTGCAGCCCAGCAGGTCTCAGCCTCATTTTCTCCAGCAGCTATTCAAGATGGAATTGATCTGGTTCAAACATTTCTGACACCATGGCATCTGGCAAAGAACTGAGGTCAGGGGTGACCACTACCTCCTTCAGGTGGAATATACCAGAAATCCTATAGGTGTCCTGCTGGTACAATTTCTGTAATAGCAAAAGGGCCTGGGTGGCCATCTGTTCTCCTTGTGGGATACTGTTTCTCTGACAAAAGCAAATGAGCAGTTCAGTACAGAGAGACACAGGCTCAGGATATCAGAAGCTCTGCATTCAGGAAAGCCCAGTATACATCCAGCAATTACTGCTGTAATGACATATAACATGGGGCTAAGAAAGAAAGTTTCTTGCATCAGAATACCATAAACAATTATAGTAATTATGGCTGGCTCCAAGAGGCATGAGAGGAATTTACAAGAATAGGTTAACTAATTTAACTGGTGTGAAGGGGCAGGGACATTTAGTCTGTTTTCTCAAGCCATTTGTAAGTGCCAATGACTTAATTTTTATTACTTGTTAATTGCTTGAGAGCATCCATGCTCTCTAGTGATATTTCAGGGTATGAAAATAGGAAAATTAGGCAAAGCAATAGCTCAGAGGATAAAGTGAAGCATAACTGTCTTTTATTTTATATTTGGCAATTAATCTAAAATTATAAGGAGTATCTTATTTATATTTAGAAATATTCCCAGGCATAAATGTAATATGAGACCCTGTATTGATCAAGGCCATGGAGGTCTGCTAGTTGGTACATCTCAGTAGATGTTAATGTTGATTCAGAACTTATATTGTAGAGGGCTGGGCACAGTAGCTCATGCTTGTAATCCCAGCACTTTGGGAGGATGAGACGGGTGGAGCACCTGAGATTAGGAAATCCAGACCAGCCTGGATAACATGGTGAAACCTTGTATTTACTAAAAATATAAAAATTATCCAGGTGTGGTGGCAGGCACCTATAATCTCCCCCTCACCCCACCCCGAGGATATAAATTAACAATAGGTACAGGACAAGACTAGAAATTATCCCTCTGCACACTCCAAAACAAATGCATATTTGACTTCTTCAATACTCAGATACTCGGGAGGCTGAGGCACAAGGGAATCGCTTGAACCCAGGAGGCAGGGGCTGCAGTGAGCCAATATCACACCACTGCACTCCAGCCTGGGTGACATAGTGAGACAGTGTATCAAAACAAACAAACAAACAAACAAAAAGAACTTATATTCTAGAGGTGTGTAAACCAAAAAAGTGCCTGAGACAGGTCTCAATCAATTTAGAAATTTATTTTGCCAAAGTTGAGAAAGCACATGGGGAAAAGGTCTTACTGTCGAGTCACTGTTAGATCTGTGGTCCACACTCTTTCCAAAGTGGAAAAAGTGAACATAAAATAGAGAAAGAAGTCAAGCATGCAAGCATGTATTTGTTTTGGAGTGGGCGCAGGAATGATTTCTAGTCTTGTCCTGTACCAGTTATTAATTTACATCCTCAGGGTAATGGAGGCCACCTGGGGAGATATGTGGCATTTTATTTTGCAGCTATTTGTTTGGAAGACAGAGAAAGGCAGTTTTTTTGCATGACAGTTTCCAAGCTTGACTTTTTTCTTTGGCATAGTAGGTTTGGCATCACAGTCACAAGATATTATCACCCTTTCACAGGTGCAAAGTCTATTTAGTGCTCTTTTATCTTTTTATTATAAAAATCATTTTAGTAAATGTACAATATCCAATTGGGTCAAATTATGAAAAGGTTTTCTTTAGACATTTTGTTTGTTTTTTCCTTACCTAGTGTCCAGAGTCCATCTGTCCTTCCTCCCTCCCTCCCACTTTCTTTTCCTTTCCTTTTCCTCTTTTTCTTTCTTCTTTTCCTTTTTTTCTTTTCTTTTCCTTCCTTTCCTTTCCTTTTCTTTCTCTCTCTCTCTCTCCCTCCCTCCCTCCCTCCCTCCCTTCCTTCCTTCCTTCCTTCCTTCGTTACCAGATATACTTTGAGTGGACAGTCCTCACTTCCCTGTTTATGTTTATAGGTTTCTTCCTCCAAAGAGTCACAGATTAGTATCATCAAGGTTAGGGACCTTTCCCGTGGCCATTATTACTTTACTGGTTTAAGAATCCTAAGCTTAAATCAAGCTTGTGGATTTTGCTCTGTAATGATGAGGATCTAGATCTTAGTTGCAATATAGATATACGTAGTAGCATCAGCAAAGGCATTTCATAGGATCCTGGTGAGCCCTCTACCTTTAGAAGTGTGACCTCTGTGACCTCTGCATGCCGTGTGATGACTACTCTTCCTCCACACAAGCTACTGCCCATTCATCTTATATGTTTTACAAGGTATTATTAGTCTTGACCTTGAAACTCTGTAGATTGGAGTCAATGCTAGGTTGATACATAAAACCAGCAGTCACAGGGTAAAAGTTGTTCTACTGAGCATAGTGTCGGACAGAGCTTATGTTAGAATTCAGATTAATGATTCAATGTAAAATACACAGATACATTTGGAGTGAGACACACAACACAATGCTACTTTAAAGAAGGCCCCAGTTGCATATTTCTGTTCATAAGTGTTTAAAACTTTTGACACAAATTGACTAAATTTCTAAAAGAGGTTCCATAATACTCAGAAAATGCAGCACAGGAAAAAGCACAAGTTTGTCAGCAGGTAACATCTCAAAGCACATGCTAACCATCAGGCGGCAGAGTCAGAAAGCCATAGCTGAGGAAGAAAGACCTCCAATGGTGGTGGTGATCACACCCACACACCCTGCTCATTGTGTCAATTGCTGTGGCTATCCATAGATGTGGCATGAGCCGCTCTACCCATAATTTGGCTTAAATGTTAGGACTGATGATATCATATGCAAACAAAGACGGTGTCAGGGGTTTATTAATTACATACTGAGGCTTTCTGGGTAGAGCAGACTATGCTCTCAGGCTGGTCCCAAACTGGCTTGGAAGGGAGAGAATAAAAAAAGACAGTTGGGTTAGGGTTGCATCATGGTTAGGTGAGGGTTCCCACAGCATGGCTGTTTATGTGGTTTGAACTTCTCTATGGTGCCAAAGAAGGGAGCACCAGTAACTTCTTACCCAGTTTGTCCAGATGTGGGACAGAAGTGAAGAGGAAAGTGCAGCTTGAAAGTTGTCAACTATCCAATATCAAAAATTGATTGTTT
Source organism: Cebus imitator (assembly GCF_001604975.1). Taxonomy (NCBI): domain Eukaryota; kingdom Metazoa; phylum Chordata; class Mammalia; order Primates; family Cebidae; genus Cebus; species Cebus imitator. The sequence goes on from NW_016107445.1 coordinate 2,644,952, forward strand.
ATTAAATCTTTTTCCCTATCTCTTCAATCCACTTACCATGTCTTAGATTATTTATATGGATGTGGGGCAGAGTAGAGAAAACTTTAACCTGCTCACATTATTGATTGAAAAAGAAAAACACTATAATTAGAAAAGAAGACCTAAAATTGAATGACTAAATCCTAAAGCTAAGTGTTCTTACTTTTATGTAACAACATATTTCTTTCTCACATTAGTAAAGTGGGAATGAATGCCTTAAATGGTCACACAGTTGGAAGAGAGCAGAAATGTGTTTGAGGTAGGCAGTGGTGTTTGTGTAACTACAAATCACTTCTTTCCCCATTACTCCATGATACTTCTCAATTCAGTATTTTCCCCCATGTGGTTCTCAGTTACAAAAATCAAATGGACAGAATAATTAAATACAGATTGCATCTCAGACTATTTTTTTTAATGTAGTCTATGTATATATGTATATCTAACTAGCTAGCTGTATTTTCTAAGAATCTTAATGTTCAGAATTTCTGGACTCAGTTTGTACATGTTAGTATATTTTATTTGTGCCTTAAGGAAGAGAAACCAGCATCGTATTGAACAAACTTTAGTCACTGGATAATTATCTGTGTTTAGTCTCATAAGATTTTTTTCCCTTGGGATTCAATAACTTATTTTGTTAGATTGTATATCTCTTTTGGTGTAATCACACTAAAATAGATTTTCTGTCACAGTGAAGGAGGAAAATGGAGCTAAATGTTAATATTGGTTACTTTACTTTTCTAATTTCTTGGTAAGGACCCTGTATGTTATGACTTTGAATGTTTTATACAAGTTTAATAATTATTTCTTGTATTTCAGCTTTTCAGATGGTCAAACTAAAATTTAATATTGCAAAAGTTCTATTTGGCTTAGAATAACAAAAGTTATTTCATATTTCTTCAACCTCACAGTTTTGACTTTTTCTCATATAAATAACTTAAAGACGAAAATTGACTATGCACCAAAACAAGTCCATTTGTGGCTTAATATGTGATTCAGTAACAATGTACTGAAACTATAAGTGAAAAAATTTTAAAACTATTCTCTTTCTCTGTGTCCCCACTCAAATCTCATGTCAAATTGTAATCCTCAGTGTCAGAGCTGGGGCATGGTGGGAAGTGATTGGATCACGGGGCAGTTACTAATAGTTTAATATCATCCCTCTAATGCTGTCTCCTAATAGAGCTATCATGAGATCTGGTTGTTTAAAAGTGTGTGGCACCTCACCTCTCTTTCCCCCTTGCTCTTGATCCAGCCGTGTAAGACGTGCCTGCTTCCCCTTTGCCTTCTGCCATCATTGTAAGTTTCCTGGGGCCTCCCTAGAAGCCAAGCAGATGGCCAGCATCATGCTTCCTGTACAGCCTGTGGAACCGTGAGCCAATTATTTATGTGGCTGCAGGTATTTATAAAGAAAAGGTTTTCTTTTCTTTATAAATTACTCAGTTTCAGGCATTTCTTTATAGCAGTGTGAGAATAGACTAATTTAGTAGCCTTTGAGGTTATTAAGAGCATGACAGGCCAGGCACAGTGGTTCACACCTGTAATCCCCATACTTTGGGAATCTGAGGTGGGCAGATCACTTAAGGTCAGAAGTTTGAGACCAGCATGGCCAACATGGTGAAACCCCGTCTCTACTAAAAATATAAACATTAGCTGGGTGTGGTGGCATGCACATGTAATCCCATCTACTCAGGAGACTGAGGCAGAGTAATTGCTTCAACCCAGGAGGAAGAGGTTTCAGTGACCTGAAATCACATCACTGCACTCCAGCCTGGGTGACAGGGCAAGACTCCATCTCAGGAAAAGAAAAGAAAAAAAAAGAGGATGACATTCTGGAGGAACAAAGCAAAGATCATAACCTTAGAAATATTGTTAGTCTCCATGGTATTTATATAAAAAAGATGGGAGATGACAGAGACAGGGAAGCTTTGACAACAGCTGATGTTACTTACCTATTCATTGCAGAGACTCAATGTTAAGATAGTTTTGAAAGCCATTCTATAACATGGCACAATGGAATCTGTCTAAACGGCTGCCCTTTATATCTTTTAATCATTGCCCATATTTTAAACTGAGAAATGCTCTTTTAACTATACATTCTTAACATTTTTCCTTGACTGCTGACATGCTTTTGTTCTGGAATTCATTAAGACTTCAATTTATGTTTTTGCTCACTAGCATTAGAATCACTTTAGACAACACCTTGGGAGATACTAGGAAGGGAGATAGCACACAGATAAGTAAGAGCTATCTATGTCCTGCAGTGTTGCCTTTGAGAGTTGATAGTCAAGTAAGAGGTAAAGCCACTAGGGAAACACTCTTGGAAACACTATGCATAAACAATGTTATACGTTCTATGGTATAGGGGTGAAGGGGCATGGATTAAAGACTGCAGAAGGAAAGGAGGTAGTGACGGAGGTAAAGAACAGCCTTGCTGATAAAAATGACATTTATCCAGTCTGAAATTTTTCAAGATTTCTAATGTTATAATCTTTGTCCCTCCAGGGTCTTACCTATCCTGGCATATTCTAAGCTTCTTCAGTATAGGGATTTAGGGATTCCTATACTATTTTGCCATTGTACAGCCTACAACTGTGTGTGTGCATGTGTGTGTGCGTGTGTATGCTTATGTGAGTGTGTGGAATAATATTTTACAGTTTAATGTAACACATAGAAAATACAGGTAGTATTATTTATCGTAATAAATAAAGGTGATAAAATAATATTCAATTACATTAAATTTGGGCCTTTTAGTTTTTTTGTAAAAGAAATACTTTTTGACACTTTCCCAAGTTCAAACAAAATTACTCACATTATAAAGATGGAAAAAAATAAAACACTCTCCATATTGACATTCATAGCCCCAAGGGTTTTCTCAAATATATATTATATAGTAATTAATTGGCTACTGTAAGGTGCCATTTTACGTTTAAAACTCCTGCTTTCATCTCACTTGATCATACTTTCGAACCTTTTCTCACCACACATTTTATACATCCCTGCGGTTAGAGATTTATGTATTAGAGAATCAGAAAAACCGCCCCCAGAAAGCTATTGAATTCAGATATTCTTCTCTTTGAGGATACCCTGTGTTTCTGTTGTTTTATGATTTTGTCTCACAGCTATGCTAGCATCACTCCTACCAGGTCCCAGCTCTCTGTCTTACTCTGCATTTGAAAAATATGAACTTATCAATTGGAATCTGCATTATTCATGATTTTCCAGAGAAACACTACATATGTTGTATGTGTGCATATATATACACACTTATATATCTATATATGCTATGCATGTAAGTATATACACATTATGAAGAATAATCTGCTTCTGCATTACACAGATTCTACTGTGTGTAAATATTAATCACATCTAAAACTATCTTCACAGCAACAACTAGACAAGGATCTGACCAAACACTGGGCACCATAGCCTAGTCAGGATGATATGTAATATTAACCTTCACGGAATCCATTACATACACAAAACTCAATAAAATAATTTTTTCAGGTTGTGCTTTAATAGCCAAATCCAGATGTGTTTCCACAGAGAAAGCGATATAACACAAACAGGTTAACTCTATTAAAGAGACCAGCGTAATGTTAAAACAAAATTCTGATATCTGTAAAGAAATAAAGGTAACATATGTTTTATCAATCAGGACTGTCAAAGTGTCTATAAAATTAAATTTACTTCTCTTTAGAAAAATATTCCAGTTTTGTTATTAGGACAGAACAAAAACTATAAGAAACAGGTTGTTAGAGACCCGGATCATAGGCAAATTCTGGAGGCAAGAGAGCCAAAATCAAAGTGTCATCAAAGACATGCTGCTTCTAAAGCCTATAGAAGAGAATCCTCTCATCATCATCATTATTATTATTCTCCCATTATGTGTTTATATGTCTTCTCTTCTGACAGTAGGCATATTGGATTAAGAGGCCACCCTATCTAGTATAACCTCATTAAAATTAACTTATAACATCTGCAATGATCATAGTTTCAAATAAGGTCACATTCTGATACACACACACACACACACACACACACACACATAATGCATTCATACATATACACAGAATATACAACAAGATATGTATTGCTGTCCTAAGCTCAAAGAAAGTCACATTGTGATATATGTACCAGATACATATCAGTTGTATATATGCATGTGTGAGTGTAAGCATATATACACACTATATATCACTATATACATAATACATATGCACATACATATATAATGCATACATACATATATAGTGTGTATATATATACATATGTATATATGTATATATATACACACTATATATGTATGTATGCATTATGTATGTGTATATATTATGTATACAGAGAGTGGTATATAGTGTGTATATGTGCTTACACACACATACATATACACATGTGATATGTATCTGGTATGTATATCACCATATGACCTTTGAGGTTGTAACATCAATACATATCTTGTGGGACACAATTCAGCCCATAACACTTGCCTTTGTTGAATATCTCTCTAGGTCTCAATTTTATCATCCATATAAGCAAAATAATTTATCAGGTAACTTCCAGTAATACCATTCTACAAATTTTAGTTTTATAAATTTTATTTATCACTTTTTAAAAATTTAACAAATATTCATGAAAATTATAATATCCAAAATTACTCAGAATATAAAGTTAAATAATAGTTCTCACAGGTTCTTCCCGTTCAGAGTGCAAGCTGAAAAATATATTGTAGTATCACACCTTCTAATGTGTATCAGGTACATTGCTGGGTCAAGTGAGAACAATAGAATGCTTTTTAGAGGAGAGGAGTTCTTCCGAAAAATGAATAGGAGTCTGTGATTGAAGAAAGCAAGCACTAATATTTAAGCACAAGCAAGAACTGAGACAGTGTTTTCAAAGGCATGAAGGTGCAAGAGAATATTTAGGACTCATTGAATATCTGGTAGCTTTATATTCACAAGAGCCTCAGCTACCAGAAGAGAACTTGAAGAAAATGAGACTAGAGAGATAGATTTGGCAAAATTATAGAGAAAAATAAATATAATGCTAAGGAATATTAACTGTGTCTTATAACGATGGTGAACTTAATGACTGGCATTTAACTAGAAGAGCATGTTCATACACTATATGTTCTTGAAATTTATTCTGGCATTAGAGTAGAATATGAGATACATTAAGTCATTGTGGAAACAGAAAGACCAACTAAACAGCAAATGATATCATTCAGTGAAAACAAACAAACAAATAATGACAACAACCAAAAATGTATGGGCCTAAGTATGGCTGTGGCTGAGAATTTGAGTAAGGCAGTAGATGTGGGAGATACACAGTTGCCATAATTTGGTAATAAATTAAATTTGAAGGAGGCAGATGCTGATGGAAAGAAGCTAAGGATATGTCAAGGTATCTGGTTAACTTTATAGTGGCTTATTTCACTGAAATTGGAAATACTGGAAAAAATGGAAGCTGAAAAGCAAAGTTGAGAAGTATACTTTTGTGAATAATGAGCTGGAAGCAATTTAGGACATCCAAACAGAAATGTGCCATGTACAGTTGGATATGTACAGCAACTGTAGTGGGTAGAAGCTACTTGACTGAACTTGACAAAGCTCTTCTTCTCACTGTCTATGGGTTTCTATTTCTGATTGGTATAAAAGAGGAGGCTTCTCTTTTGAAAAGGAACTGAAGACTCAACTTCCTTGTGTTCCAAATTATACTTGGACTGTTGAGTTAAAGAGCAGGGCTGGGCAATGAGACACTTATAAAACATTTTATCATGTGTGTAGGAAATGAGATAGCTAGAGGGGTGGCCTGTATACTATGGGTATGAATGAACAGAATGCACTGGCTCTAGCCCTATAAAATCACTGATATAAATGACAAATCTACATATGGGATATAAGTCTATACATGGAATAACTGAATCAATGGATGGGATGACATTGCATACAACCACACACACACACACACACACACACACACACACACACACACACGTAGGTTAAAATGGGGAAAAGTGAATAAGATCTATAGCTTAGTTAATGGGCATATGCCAATGTCAATTTATTGGTTTTAATGTTATACTACAACCACATAATTTGTCACATTGGGGAAAATTAGGTGAAGATATATGGGACTGCTGTACTTATTTTGTAACTTTCTTTGAATTTATATTTATTTCAAAGTAAAAAATTAAAAGAGAGTAATTTTGCTTTCTGCACCCCTTCGCTATCCTTCACTGATGACCAGTTTGATTGTCTGGCTCAGCAGCGGAGGTTATGACTTGGTCACTGGGTTTTACCCAGAGGAGAAGACAGGTTGGTGCATATATTTTCAGAATGTCTAGGTTTCATTAAGTCACAATTGCAAGATCTAGTTGCAGCAATGTTGGAGATCAAATCTCTGTGATGACAGGAGCAAGTGGCTGCTTCAGAGTCCTATAGTACTGAAACTTTAAATGAAGTTCACCTAGCAAGTTATAGTAGTTAAAGCAGGATTAGGGTTATAACTGTGGTTTCCTTGTGGCTTTCTCCTTCTCTACTTTCCTTGCTTCTCTTTAGTCATGTACAGTGTAGATTATATGAAATAAAAATCGCTAAACTAACAGTAAAATTCAAGCTGGGAACTGCATAGGGTAAACCTGCTTTTCATTCTATTCCAGGTTATTTCTCTGTTCACTGAGATTAATGCATATCTGATTGCCTCCTTTGGAAAGGCTAATCAGAAACTCAAAAGAATGCAACAGTTTCCTCTCAGTTATCTGGAACCTGGAAGTCCCCTCCCTGCTTCCAGCTTCTAGTCTTTCTGCCTTTGCTGTGAGTTGTCCTACCTTTCCAGTTCAAACCAATGTACTTCTTACATATATTGATTGATGTCTCATGTCTCCCTAAAATGTATAAAGCCAAACTGTGCTCTGACCACCTTGGGCACATGTTGTCAGGACTTCCTGAGGCTGTGTCATGGGCTTGCATTCTCAACCTTGGCAAAATAAACTTTCTAATTTAATTGAGACCCATCTCAGATTTTCTGGGTCCGCAATCAGCAATGTGTTTTAACCCTTAATTGTGTTTCAAGATGAAATCATAATGTTTGGTGTATAAGGTGCAGGCATGTGAATGTCCAGTTTATGGATAGAAAATAGTAGTACAGGAACAACCTATCCAGCAGTCTAGGGGTTGTAGACGTCTCTGAGTTCTTGACACATCAGCAGAGAGCAAGAACAAGTGAGACAAATTCTAAGACACGAATAAATATTGCTGGGCAATCTTAGAGACACAAGAAAGCTGAAAGGAGGGAATCTAGGTAAATAGGGACTTCCTGTTAACTTGGCAGCTATGGCTTCAGAGTTGTGATTACTTCCAGCTTAAATGGAAAAGAAACTCTGTTTATATTTCAAACTAAAATAAAAATAGGTTATACATGTTACAGAGACGCAGGTTTTGAAGTGGTAATTTATGCCTTTTCTAGTCATATTTAAAGAAGAGGGTTACTAGAGATGTAAGCTACCTGAAAGTAAGACTGCTTTTATTTCCTTATATAATCATAGTACAACTGTTGTTTAAATCTGAGAGAGTTACGTAATCTTTCTATTCCATAACTTTCCAATTTGTAATGGTGATTACAGTTGCTAATGGTTGCACAGAGAATCAAATGAGTTAGCCTATGACAACACTTGGACCATGTACTTAGAAAGCATTATCTTTGTGATTAATGTTTGCTGGTAGTTTCCAGAAAGATGCCTTGCATACATAAAAAGGATATTTGGAATTGCATTTATGTAACTATTCTGTAAAATCATATCATGTAAATGCTTATTTCAGTATGTAGTACTCCTACTCTGCAAAAATTCTGTAGTTATTTTTGCTGACATTAGAGCCTTTAATGTTGTAAAATTACATGAATAATCACAGATTTCAAAGGTGTCACTCACAAATAGCAATTTAATGACAACACTGTACTGTTACAATTCCTTAAATATTTGTTAGAGAGTGATTCATCTATATTTTGTGAAGGAAGTCTAATTTTCCAAGAGGATACTGACCTTGTAAGAATCTATGAAACGCAGACCAACTCACAGCATTTTTAATTGATTCACTTACTCCTAAGGTCTATTGATTGTAAAATGTATGGTAATGTTTTATACATGCTTTCATTCACGACTTAAACTAAACAGAAAGCAAATAATAATAACATAGGAAAAACATAACAGTATAAAAGATTTGAATTACAAAAAATAAAGAAGGCAGCATGCATGGTCAACTTACCTGAAAGAAATATAAGAAATATGTTCTATAAAAGCAATCCGCAGCATTTTTGCACTGGAGTCCAGTTTTGTGGAAGACAGTTTTTCCAGGAATAGTGATGGGAGTGGATGGGGTCGGAGATGGTTTTGGGATAAAACTGTTCCACTTCAGATATCAGGCATTAGATCATCCTAAGGAGCCCATAATCTGGATCCCTCACATGTGCTGTTCACAAAAGGGTTCTTGCTTCTATGAGAATGGAATGCCCAGTTGATCTGACAGGAGGCAGAGCACAAGCAGTAATGCTTGCTCGCCCGCAGCTCACCTTCTGTGTGGCCTGGTTCCTCACAGTCTGGGACCGGTACCAGTGCATGGCCCAGGGTTGAGAAACCCTGTAAAGTATGAGTAATAAACCCAATCAACATTTTTACATTTTCATCACAAAAATATTTTAAAACTTTTTTGAAAAATATGTGTATTTAAATTAAAATTAAGCTTACAGAAGACTAGATTATCATTTATCAATTTCTGTATTGACACTTTTAGTGAAAAAAGTTCTTACTCCTACTCAAACAACCTCACATTGGTTTTACATTCTACAGTTTAAATTTATAAATAGTATGAGGAGAATGACTCTCTCTGCTGATGTGTAATTTTTAGACCTACTTTATTTTTGGTAATTTCTGAAAAAATTTTAGTGATTATGTATTTTGTTTCTAACAATTATTGAAAATAATACCACATTGTCTTGGTAATCGTTACTTGATAATAGAGTTTAATATTGTGTCCTGAGACTTTGCTGAAGTTGCTTATCAGCTTAAGGAGATTTGGGGATGAGAAGACAGGGTCTTTTAAATATACAGTCATGTCACAGGCATTCGTATACACCAGTAATAGACAGAGAGTCAAATCATAAGAGAACTTCCATTCACAATTGCAACAAAGAGAATAAAATGCCTAGGAATACAACTAACAAGAGTTGTGAAGAACATCTTCAAGGAGAAGTACAAACCACTGCTCAAAGAAATAAGAGCGGACACAAACAGATGAAAAAACATTCTATGCTCGTGGTTGGGAAGAAGAATCAATATCATGAAAATGGCCATACTGCCCAAAGTAGTTTATAGATTCAATGCTATCCCCATCAAGCTAACATTGACTTTATTCACAGAATTGGGAACAAAAAAGCACCTTAAACTTCATATGCAACCAAAAAAGAGCCCACATAACAAAGACAATTCTAAGCAAAAAAAGAAAAAAAGCAAAGCTGGAGGCACCACGTTACCTGACTTCAAACTATACTACAAGGCTACAGTAATCAAAACAGCATGATACTGGTACCAAAACAGAGATATAGAGCAATGGAACAGAACGGAGGCCTCATAAATAATGCCACACTTCTACAACCATCTGATCTTTGGCAAACCTGACAAAAACAAGCAACGGGGAAAGGATTCCCTATTTAATAAATGGTGTTGGGAAAAATAGCCATATACAGAAAGCTGAAACTGGATCCCTTCCTTACACCTTATACAAAAATTAACTCCAGATGGATTAAAGATTTAAACATAAGACCTAACACCTAAAGACCCTAGAAGAAAAACTAGGCAATACTATTCAGGACATAGGCATGGGCAAGGACTATGACTAAAACATCAAAAGCAATGGCAACAGAAGCCAAAACAGACAAATGGGATCTAATTAAACTAAAGAGCTTCTGCACAACAAAAGAAACTATCATTAGAGTGAAACGGCAACCAACAGAATGAGAAAAAGAATATTTGCAATCTACCCATCTGACAAAGGGCTAATAACAAGAATCTCCAAAGAACTTAAACAAATGTACAAGAAAAAACAAACAACCCCACAAAAAGTGGGCAAAGGACATGATCAGACTCTTCTCAAATGCATACCATTTATTTCTTTCTCTTTCCTGATTGCCCTGGCCAGAACTTCCAATACTGTGTTATATAGGTGTGGTGAGAGAGGACATCCTTGTCTTGTGCTGGTTTTCAAAGGGAATGCTTCCAAGCCTTTGTCCATTCAGTATGATATTGGCTATGGGTCGTTCATAAATCCCTCTTATTATTTTGAGATACATTCCATCAGTACCTAATTTATTGAGAGTTTTTAGCATAAAGGGGTGGTGAATTTCTTTGGAGGCCTTTGCTGCATCTACTGAAATAATCATGTGGTTTTTGTCATTGGTTGTTTATGTGATGCATTATGTTTATTGATTTGGGTAACCAGATCAACTGATCACTGAATCAACGTGGAAGCCAGCATGTTTCTAGATAATATTATAATAGAAATGCAACTTTGGGTAAAGATAGAATGTAGGGAATGGCTCACCCTTGATATATTAATATGCATTTTGCATTCATGATGTTATTTAATATATATTTAAAATACTAATTTGATTAATAGCTGCTATAGTTTTAATGCAAATGCCTTTCCAAAATTCACATGTTGGAACTTAACCCTCAAGGTGATGGTATTAAGATGTAGGTCCCTTGAGAGAAGATTAAAGAGATTAATGCCCATATAATAGAGGCTTCAGGGAGCTGCCTCCCTCTTTTTCATCCTTCCATTTCTTCTGCCCTGTGAGGACAAAGTGCCAAGGCATCGTCTTTGAAGCAGAGATTGGGCCCGCTTCACACATGGAATCTGCTGGCACCCTGATATTGGACTTTTAAGCTTCCAGAAATGTGAGAAATAGATTTTTGTTATTTATTAATTACTGAGTCTCAGGTATATTGATAAAGCAGCACTAATGGACTAAGACAATGGCAGAGGAACTTCTCTATGTATCTAGTTGGCATTGACTTTCTAGGAATATTTAAAGATAGGCTTTAGCCAAGAATTGTTTTTCCAATGTTCTGCTCTGATTGTGAAGTGCCTTAGGACAGCTAAAATTTTAAAAGAAGAAAGGGCCACTTGCAAGATATTATGCCATGTTAGTTGTCACTTAGCTGTGGTTACCATTGACTTATGACTCAAATTCCTTTAATTGCATTTCCATTTCACCACATGGGCACAAAGGGCAAAACCCATTTTAGTGCATACAATTTCCTGATTAGCCACAAAAGACTTAGTAGGGTGCTTTCTCAATATGTAAGGCACATCCACCTTCCTTATGTGTTTTGAGGCATTTTACTTACATCTTACAAATTAAAACAAAATAATATGGAAAATAGAAAAGTGAGAGTCTTTGATTTTTTCTTAGAATATGGGAGTAGAATGGACGTTTGAAGAATTATGATGAATAAATTTTAAAATTTACATTTCATTTCACTGGGCTTAAAATATAAATGTTGATCTAATCAGGGTAATTAAGGTATCCATCACCTCATTTTTTGTTTTGGGAACATTCAAAATTCTGTTCTATTTGAAAATATACAATAATTTATTATCTGTAGTCACCATACAGTGCTGTAGACCACTGAGCTTACTACTTCTGCCTAGCTTTAATTTTGCATCTGTTAACTAAGCCCTTCCTACCTTCCTATCCTTTACAGCCTCAAGCAACCACCATTCTACTCTCTACCACTATGTGATAAAATTTTAGCTTCCACATATGAGTAAGAACATGTGGTGTTCATCTTTCCATGCCTGGCTTATTTCCCTTAACATAATGTCTTCCAATCTCTTCTGTTTGGCCAAGAATGACAGAATTTTATTCTTTTTAGGGCAGAATATTATTTTGATATAAATGTGAATGGAATACTGATATACACCACAATGTGGATGAACCTCCCAAATATTATGCTAATAAAGGAAGTTATACGTAAAAGATCCCATATTATATGATTGAGCTAAGAAGTAATTTGCTCAAGTGAACTGTAGGCTAGAAAACTAATTAAAGGAAATGAGAAAAAAGCCACAATGAGGTACCATTTCATACTCACTAGGATGAGTATAATAAAAAAAGTTGGAGGAGGGATGATAACAAGTGTTGATGAAAATGTGGAAAAATTAGAGCCCTCGTATATTGCTGGTGGAAATGGTTCAATCTCTGTTGAAAACAATTTCATGGTTCCTCAAAATGTTAAAAATAGAATTACCATAAAACTCTGCAATTCCATCCCTAGGTACAAACCAAAAAGAATTTTGAAAACAAGTATTCTAACAAGTGCATGTACACACCTGTGTATAGCAGAATAAGCCATAATAGTCAAAAGGTGAAAACAGCCCAAATTTTCATCAACAGATGAATAGATAAACAAATTGTGGCACTGCATATACATACAATGCAATATTATTTTGATATAAAAGTGAATGAAATACTGATATACCCACATTGTGGTTGACCCTCCCAAATACTATGCTAATGAAGGAAGTTTAATAGAAAATGTCCCATAGTATATGATTCCATTCATAAAATACTCAGAGTAGATAAATCCACATAAACACTGTGGACTGGTTTTTTCCAGAGAATAAGGGAAGTGGAGAATGAGAAGAAACTGCTTAATGAGTAAGGGGTTACTCTACAGTGATAGAAATGCTTTGGAACTGAAGTTGGTTGCAGAGCATTGTGAGTGTACTAAATGCACTGAATTATTTTCTCTAAAATGGTTTATTTTGTGCTTATGTGAATTTCAAATCAACATTTTTTTAAATATTCATAGATATTTAGTTATGTATTTATGAAAATGAGTTTAAGAAGTGGGGTGGTAGCACACAGAATTTGGATAAGATTCTCAAACTTAATTTTAAGAGTAAATTGATTTATAACTACTAGGTTCTTAATCATAGGAAGTATACATGTAGGACTTGAAAGTATGGTTAAGCTGCTCTAAATATGAACAGCAATGCCAAAGCCATTTTGTTTTGATAATGATAACAATAATAATAATAAACATCTGGAGAATTCATCTTCAAAGCTCCAATTCCATTAACAATGACCAAAATAATAACATGTTCAATTCCCTAAATCTGCTGTAGATTGCTTTGGAAATGGCTTCAAATTTTCACTTTCCTTTTAAGAAATATTGTTGAATTGCTAGACTAAAACCAAAGTGATGTTTTTCTATAAAAGAAACAACTTCCTTGCATTTTTTTTCTAAATTTATATACTTAGAAACAACATAACTTACCCTAATCTGCCAGCCCCCTCTTCATTATACAGCTGTCACCGTAATAACCCATAAGGAATGATTTAACTTCATAATTATAAGGACTCAAAGAATGATTAGAACAATGTTTTCATTGTCTCTCATTTCCACTTGTTAATTTTCTAGCCTGCAATCCTCTTTTCTTTTAATGTTCACTGTTGGGGCCCAATAATGCCCCCTGGTAGAAGCAGGATGAGGAGTTTACTCATGCTGCAGAATGATGGATGTTTCTTCATAGCAGTGGGATGTTCAAGTATATTGAATTGATTGCTGGATTGCTTTCCCCATTTCTTTCTAAAATTTGTTTTTTAAAAACCTGTAGTGACAAATATTAATTCTGACTTTTTGGAAAATATCAACAGCTATTTTCAGAGTTTGTCTGTAGAGCAATAGTGACCGGGCATACTTTATGTTATTTCACTTATCTTCCATTTATGTGATTGAATCTAAGTGTACATTCTGGTTTTATGGACATGTAAATTCATTGACATTTTATCCCAGAGATTGAATTTGAAGCAATGGATTGTGTATGTGTCTGCTTTCTCCCCCCACTACTGTTCCTACTTAATTAGGGAGAAACTTTTGATTCTGGAAGATTGGAAAATAAATTAAGGTGCAAATAAGGATGTGATTAAGAAGGAGATGTAAATACACTATAGAGATGGGCTCAAATCACACTAAAGAAAATTGAGATTTTAAAGTGGCTGAGATGAGACAATATAAGCTATTAAATAAATGCTTTTTGAAAAGTTAGCTATTGATTTGTATCAAAAATGATGTTAAACTCTGACTTAACATTATACCAAAATTTGAAGATGCTGAAATGTCTTAAATATAGAAAAGATATGACGGTGTTTGATTGAACTATGAGAAAATAGTTTAATGATGAGAGACATACAGGCTTTCGACTTAAGATTTAGGACTATCAAGGAAAATGATGGATTTGGCAATATAAAATTTTAAATCAATATAGTAAAATATGAAAGATGAAATATAAGACGCAGTTGGGAATAAGTATCTGTAGAATATTTATTAAATAAATAAATTATCATCCATTCTATATGAATTCCTTTGGAAATCTATACAAAAGCCCCAAAGCAATTTAAGAACAAAGCAGGCAGAACATGTTAATGAGGAATTTATGGTAGGCCACATAAATGACCAATGAGTGCCTGAAAAATGCTCAGACTCATTGAAAATGAGTGAAAAGGAAATTGTTTTATATCAATCAATAATATTTGTTACATATTATACTGGAAAAGTTAAAGGATGGATGATATTTAGTATTGAACATGAGTGGAAATTAAGACAGGAAAATAAATCATCTTTTGAGGTCTATGAAGAAATTTTAAATACACATAACTTTTTATTAGAAATTCCTTTCAAAGTATTCAAACAAAAGAAAAGTTTCTACATGTGCACAAGTATGATCTCTAAAAGGATGTTTAAGGTAACACATTTTAAGGTAATTTTTTTTTGAGTTGGTGTCTTACTCTTGTTGCCCAGGCTGGAGGGCAATAGTGTGATCTCAGCACAATGCAACATCTGCCTCCTGGTTTAAAGAGAAACTCCTGCCTCAGCCTCCTGAGTAGCTGGATTCACAGGCACCCGCCAACATGCTCGGCTAATTTCTGTATTTTTAGTAGAGTCGAGTTTTCACCTGATTGGCCAGGCTGGTCTCCAACTTCTGAGCTCAAGTGATCTGCCCGCCTGGGTCTCCCAAAGTACCTGGATTACAGACATGAGACATCGTGCCAGGCCAAGAGAAATTTTTTTTCTTTTTTTTTTTTAATTTATTTATTATACTTTAAGTTCTGGAAGTTAAATTTTTTATGGCAATGAACATGTTCATCCCTAGGAGAATGTTTGATTGAACGATGGTATATCTGCATTAGGGAATGTCCTGTGCCCTTTACAAAAAATGAAGTAGATTTGTGATAATGTGGCAGTATATTCACGAGTTTTTGTTCCATGAAGTAATATATATCAATTTTAATTTGCAAAAGGTATTTTTAGTATGTTTTTTTTTTTTGTTTAAAAATCCGTATGATGGCATGTATAAAATATGTGCTAACTGCACAGAGAAAAGGCCTGGATGGTTATTCAAGTATTATATCTGATGAACAGAAAAGAATGTATTGAGGAATAGTGAAGCTGACATTTAAACTTTACCTCATACACTCTGAGATTGTTTTATGTTAATGGAATTTTAATAATTTTAAATATGATAAGTGGAGTGGAGTAAAACAAGAGGTACGTTTAACAGTTACTTGCGCTTGATTTTTAAACTTAGATTTTAGATTTTTCATAAATTAAGTGTTCCGGGACAAACTCTCCTAAACATTTAGTTGGCCTTAATAGCTACAGCAATTAAAATGGAGTCACTTTTTAAATCAATCTTCGATGGTGTTACAGGTTGAAATAAGATAAATTTATGAATTTATTCTAACAAGGCTATAAGGCATGTCCTTTGCATATGTGTTTCTATGAGAGAGCTCAAAATTGCAAGGTGTCTAAATCAGAATGGCCATGAGGGAATATGGACCCACACATCTTCTGAAGTGTTGGAGAAATTATAAAAACCAAACAGAAATTATTCACCTTGTGAAAAAGTAATCTTTAAGTGTTACAGATTGCCCTGGATCTTGAAAATAACTGTATTGCATCTCACTTTCTTTGCCTGAACTTGTAACTCACAAGGCATTCTTTTTTTCTCGAATCCTATGAAAAGTACTCACTCTAATGTTAAAGCAAATATTTGACATCCGTGCATGGTTTTCATCTATGTGTTTAGGCGAATAAGTAGACTGTACTGAGGGATTTGTCAATTCGATTGTCCTTTCTAGCCTTTCATATGAAATGACATATATTCAAAATAATTTTTAGAGAAATAATTTAATTATACACAAGTTATAAAATGTGCTTTCCTAACATTATATGAACAAGGACTTTAATTTTTTTTTTTTTTTTTTTTTTTTTTACAGTCATTGGCTTGGCATGGTGGCTAAGGCCAGGCTTGGTGGCTCACGCCTATAATTCCAGCACTTTGGGAGGCCAAGGCAATTGGATAACCTGGGGTCAGGAGTTCTAGACCAGCCTGACCAACATGGAGAAACCCCATCTCTACTAAAAATACAAAAATTAGCCAGGCGTAGTGGCCCATAACTGTAATCCCAGCTACTCAGGAGGCTGAGGCAGGAGAATTGCTTGAACTTGGGAGGTGGACGTCGCTGTGAGCCAAGATTGCACTTCAGCCTGGGCAACAAGAGTGAAAATCTGTCTCCAAAGAATAAAGAAAGAAAGAAAAAAGAATGTATAGTTTACAGTCATTGTTTTAAAATGAGTGTTTAAAAAATATTTTTAATGTTTGCCATTTATTTTCTTTATAATTAGTTGATTGCTATTTTTTAAACTTTACTGAATTTCACAATAAAAATATAATAAACTTTGAAACTTATGGACAGTATTATGTGTGTCTCAGCAGAATGGAAATGTATTTGAATACATTACAAATTCTCTACTGACAGGGCCACTTAAATAAAACATTTTATTCATACATTTATTAATTTTATTCAAACTGTTTTCTTCATACATTTATATTGGTGAATCAGAACAATTAAGAGAGTAAAATTGATTACAGAGAACCATCCCAAGATGATGGGGTTTTTTTGTTTTTTTGTTTTGTTTTATTTTGTTTTGTTTTTGCTAGTACACAAGATAAGTAGGCATGCTACTATTCTTTTATTAGTTACTTGGGTATATTTTCAAGTGTTTTGTAGAGGAAATAGTTTGTTAAAAGACAGCAGTTATAGTTAGCAAAATCCTCCTTATTCTTCTCACTTTTCACTTTTTGTTTTTCCCTCTCTTTAGAACTCTTATTCAAAAACTTTAGACAATTCTAAATTAGTTATTCTTACTAAAGAATTTCCCTGACTTTATGCACCTAAAAGTTATAATGCATGATAATCCGGTTTGGGCCAGAACTATAGGCCTTTGGCATCCTTTAGTCTTTGTGAATCTTTCTAGACTAATAATGCAACAACGTTTCTGATAATGCTCCTGTCAATCTACTATAGATGTTATTTTATAGCAGATTATATTTAGTTTATCTATTGTTAATTATAGCTTATCTTAGGTTGCACTGTGCTGTTGTGAGTTTCCCTCTGTGCTATTCCAGCTGTCTTCTTGAATTTCTGAACGGTTAACAATTGGCATTTGACATTAGGTAATTTACATAAAAAAACACATTGTATGAATTGTATGATTTTCAGTCTTGCCATGTTACGCCACTCAACCTATATGGCTATGGTCTGCTTTTCTGAATTAAAGAGTAAGTGCAAAGTGGTTATAAGGTCATTTTGCAAATAAGATACAAGGCATTGGTAATGTGCACATTCTGACTTCAATGTCTTTAAGTAAACTTGTAGCCACAGTGCTGGCATATTAATAGGAAACTTGTTGATTTGGTCATCTTACCAAACATTATCTTTCAAGCTCTAGTTTGATGATTAGCTATTATTTATGCCTTAGAAAAACTTGTGTCAAACAAACAAACAACAATAGAAGAAATTACATTGTGGCATGTTTTTAAGTAAAAGTTAATAGAGTCAAAGGAAGGAATATTACATATGTGGCATTTTGTGTGATTGGGAAATAGTCTCATTGGGACTTTGAAACTTTAAAGAAAAAAAGCACAGTTTTTCAAAATACTCTGTATTTATATTGCTTTTCAAAAGTCGAATGAAACATTTTACATATTATGCAGTATACTCTTTAAAGGAATTACAAAAATTGCTACTTTTCTAAAAAAAAGATGTCCCACTAAAAAAAGGTATTAAAAATGATTTCAGATGGTGTAGGACTCCTGACTGGGCAGATGGATTCTACCAGATAGCTTTAGACGAAAATATGGTTAATATTAAGAATGAAATTTAAGACATGTTAGGAGTTTGTGTAGCTAGATTACTTCATATGGATAGATTTATATTATAAAGTTTAAGAATTGCCAATTGCAGTAAACTAAACTTTGGAAATATTTAAAAATTTCAAAATTTTAGTCCAAGCTCATTAAATGATTCCTTCACCTTTTCTAGTACTCTATACTGACAAAGGGGGCAATTATTTATTTTGCCGGTGACTGGAGTCTTGAAACCATTGAGTCCATACTAATGAGCTAGGTATCTTATTTCTCTAACCACAGAAGAAAAAACATGTATTGAAGGTAAATTTATTCCTGTTATCATGACTTCTCAATTAAATCCCAGCTTCATTATTCACACAGTTAATGTCAACTCAAAACTGCTTTTGTTACTTAGCCACTAATGTGGTCATCATTTTCCAATTTCAAATAAATATTTTAATCTCAACTTGAAATATAAATATTATTATATATAACAAATATATCAAACATATTAGGTACATTAGTGATTAAGAAAGTTTTCCTTCTCTTTTTTTTAATCAAGTAAACTTAAAAGTGTTTTTTCTGGTGGTTTGTGTGTTTGTAAGTGTGCATAGAACTTATGTACCTTGAGCACATGTAATTCCTTTCTTCTAATCTATTTGAGGTATGCGGCATCATTCATCCTAAAAAGGGTTTTCATTAAGCTCAAATCAGTCTGAATTTTAACTTTTCTCTCTATGACTTTGACCCTTATAGCACAATTGATGTCAACAGTGGTTTGAAGATAAACTTACAGTGTTAAAATCCTTCTTGATGTGGACCCTGTCAAATCTCGAAGTTTCTCAGGGCTCCTATGCTTTTTCCTGCCCTTCACACTTTGCATATTATACTTCCTGTGTCTGGATTATCCTTTTCATATGGTTAACTCTTACTTATATTTTAACACTCTGCTTTTAACATTATATTAATTAATCCCCCAACTACTTTAAATGGATCTTCTGTGGGAGGTGACAGCAGGCTTCTTCCAAAGCACTAAGTTACATGTTCCTATGATTTAAGGGAAGGACCGTACCTTTTCCTTTTTGAGTCCTGGACACTGGCTCAGGTAGATAATAGTTATTTAATTAATGACTTGATTATCCAACTAACATAGCAATTATTTATGCACTATTTAGAACTATGGTTTAAATGTTTGCAACTGAAGTTTATATATGCATATAAATAACCCTTTTCACTCATCTGCTGCTGCAAATCAGGGAGTATGGGATTTTCTCATGCATGGAATTCATACGTTTATTTTAATCAAAGAAATTAAAAATAAGCCATTATCTTATTATAATTTTTCCATGAGTACAAGTTTTATGTATTTTTTGTAGCTGCAGAATGATAAGATGCTACTTAATGATTCATATTATTGCTATCATTTGGCATAGGGTTTAAGAGATTATCTGTGGAACTTCATATGCATTAATTTACCAGCATCACATACTGAATACTAAGTTGAATTATTCCTCTATTGTTTCTTCCCACTTCACAATAGTCCCTGTCAGGTGGTTGGTGCATTAACTTCTCCACGAAACTGCCTTTCAAATAAACCTCTTTTAACATTGTTCTTACGTATAATTCTTTATTTTTTTATGTATTGATTCTAAAAAACTTTGTTTATCATATTTTCTTACATCTGGCATTTATTCAAATTGTTTCAAGAATATACTAAATATCAGATATGGCTCTAGGCACTTGGAATATGACAGTGAACAACCACAGTTTCCCTGCCCTCAAGGATCTTAGCATTTCAGTAGGAAGACCTAATGAGTCCAGGGAAGTTTTTGTCCCTACCCTGTTTACCCCCTCTAACTGTTTGCAACCAAAAATTTTGATTTGCATGTAAGAATCAACACTTCTGGCTTGTTCTCAAATGTGCAGCTACAGTGGTCTTCTCTGTTTCATCCAGAGTATCTGCTTGGCCTCCACCGTCTCTGATGTCTATTTTACTTGTTTTGGGTTCAGCTCTTTATTTCATTGAAGAATGACATTGAACCAAATATTGTACATTTTCTCTGTCTATTCAGAAAAGTTATATTGTTGGTGGCAAAGGAAATCAGCATTAAACGATTCACACCATTTAAAAAAATATTTTAAGTTGATGGGAAGAAAAATAGCTGTAAACTAATGAAAATCTAAATTGTGCTGTAATAAATGAATTGATGAGAATTGACCCTATTTGGGATAACAAGATTGTTGAATTTTAAATTAGGGGAAGTTTCGTGGATAAATTAATTATTTGGCATGACAACTAACCTCTGGTTCTTTCACAATTCAGGAAAATGTCTCCCATTATACAACTTGACTTCTTTTGTTTATAGGAAAGTTCTGTGTCCAAAATGCCTTCTATGACTTAGGGAATGTTTAAGATCCCCTCTGGCAGTTCAAATTGTGTTTCAGTGTAACATCAAGATAGTGAAACATCTTGTCTTATAAATCATTGCCAAATTTGCAGCTAATGGTCACAGAAGGGGAAAGATATATTTGAAGTATTGAAATCAGATTCTCACAATGTTCAAAATGAATCCTAAGATTATGAAAACTTAGTACTATTTAACTTGAATAAGGAAATAAAATATTTATTGAATAATAGGAAAACCTATTCACTTTAACCAAGAAGAGGTCTTTGTGTCATTATTTTTCCTTTGTCTTTTTCTTCTTATTTCCATAATTCCTACTGGCTTATTTTGGCTTGGTTTCAGAATGAATAGAGGAAATAATAAAGAAAGTGTGGTTTACTTCATCTTTTCCACTGTTGCTATTGCAAACCAGAGCTAGAAAAGATACCCTTTCTTGCTCAATTTTCAAAAACAAATCACATTATAGAAATTATCTAAATGCTTGTTTTGGTACACAATTTTATTAGAAACTTATTTAATCCTTACAAGAACCCTATCAATGATCACATTTTACAGATAAGAAAATTGAGGACTAAAGCACATTTGTAATTTTTCCAAGATCAAAGCTATAATTAGAGCTATGAATTTATTAGTTGCAGGCTTTTACATTTCTGGTTTCATAAAGGGAATTATAGCCTATAACACAGCTATTTAATACCCAACTACAAAAATTGAGAGGTTAGTGGTTTTTTTGTGTGTTCGTACAAAGCACTAGACATCATGTGCTGTGATAGTCTCAGGCACAGCAATATTCCAAAGAGCTCTTGGTTTCAGAACAGAGAGATAACACGCTGATTTTAGGGCAAGGCAGAACAAACTGTGCCAGAATATAGGAGTCATAGCCATGCATGAGAAAGGCACCTAGGAAGGCTTATGAGCTCAAGTAAGTCTTCTTGGGAACGTGGACACCAGAGCTAGGTTTTGAGGGATGGGAAGGTAGTGATTGGAAGACTGTAGGTTGTATCAAAGCAGTGAAAGGTGTCGTGCAGTGGTGCTCCAATGCTGCTGTCACTTCTATTCTTGTAATGATTGCAATGTGAAGGCAATCATAAGAGAACAGAGAGAAACTGCCATGTTTGGCTTTGCTTTGGATTGACTGGAGAAGGGAAGGTTAATTAAATAGGGCACTATTTTTTTTTTTTTTTTTTTGCACGATCCAACTCTTTGACTATCTGAATTTAAAATAAGTCTAAAATATCCAGTGATTGTTGTGGAGGTGAACACTCTTCCTTTGAGGAAATAGCTTCACTATTGACAGCTTTAGTCAAAATCACATAATTTTACTCTGTGAAGGAATATAATACAGAGTTTACAGGTGAGACTCGAAAAATCAGAATGCTTGGATTGAAATCCTGATTTTAACTATTGTCTTTTGGCAAGAATCTTTACTGCTTTTTGCCTCTGTTCTCTCATTTATAAAATTGGCATACTACTAATGCCTAAGAATAGGGTTTTGTATTTATGGAATGAGAGAAACATATGAACAGTGCCTAGTACAATTGTCAGCACTCAATAAATATTAACTTATTTACTATTTAATTGCAAAGCTACCTGGGACTCAACTCAAATATTCAAGCAAATAGAATCTTTATCTAAACTAGGACATGAAAAGTCTTGGAAACACAGATACATTAGCTTGAATTTGGATATGGTTTATTTACAGATTAATATAAATCCAAAGAAAAATGTCCAAGAGAGTATGGGCAACTCACATTCTATCCGGGATGTTAATAGTTAGCATTCCAACACTGGATATGGCAGGATGGTAGAGTTGTCCAGGCTATGGCAGAACCCATGGTCAGAACAATGTTTATGTAATAACCAAGGAAAGTAGTGGTGATTGGCAGGATGGGCATAAATTTAATGGGACCCTAACAGGAATAATAATAATATAGGGAAGCCTCTTGTAGGATATTAAACAGATAAAATTTCAGTAGGAACCGGCGCCAAATCAGATACAAAAGCATCAAGCTTTACTATTGACTGTGAAGTCACTNAGATAGAAGTTTTCAGCCAAATTAACAGAAGGGTATACATTGTACCGTGAGGCCCATGAGAACTCAAAACTAATAGGATAAATGAAAATGAATATCTTAGATTGGCTTGCTCACTCCAGGTATACCAGTTGCCTTGGGTAAGAAAGCTAGCTCCTAATTCTCTGTTATCTCACATATAACACAAGCTTAGTCATATGTATTTTACAAGGTTGCTATAAGGGTGAGAAAAGATAGTGTATTAAAAATGATGCAAACTTTGAAGCATAGTAACACAAATTTTGTTGTGGTATTGTATTATTTTTATTCCTTTGTATCTCTTGAGGGTTTGTCCTTTTACTATATGTCTCTTCAGAGGAGAATCTTGTAAAGATTTTCTATGTTCTAAATTTTTTTTTCTTAATGTATCTGGGAACCCTCTGGCTTTTAATCTCACTTTACATACATTTTATTGACTCCAGCAGAATGTTCTTACCTCTCCAAAGATCTTCTTTTACTTGGGAACTGTCATCTCTCATGTAGGTCATGCAGCTATTTGAGAAATATTTATAAACAAACAACCTAGGGAGTATTATTTGTAAGTTAAACGTCATGTTTATAAAATGTAGCCTTTACTTTTGAGTATTATCTGAATTCTTATCTGGAGAAATGGAACATTCTCATCTGATCTATGCATATAAAGTCAAGACCAATAAATGTGAAGGAAGAAATGTGCCTGGTTGATGTTAGCACCCTCAAAATACAAATAATTATATTGAAATAGCAGGCTTGGACTTATTCCCTCCAATGATATACATATTTTATTTTTGGATATATATCCACAACTTGCTTTCCCAAAAGGCAGCTTTAATTCACACTCTCACCAACAGATATTATTGTACTGGTTTCCACAGATTTTTCCAGCAGTGGGTGTTCTTAGTCTTTAAAATCTTTTCAAATCTGAGATATGAATGATAAATCTCAATGTCGCATCTATTTGTTTCTAAAGCAAGTATTATGAATGAGACTATATTTACCACCATGTTTGTTTATTAATAAATTTTCTCATATTGTGATTTTCATACTTATAACTTTTGCCTGTTTCTCTGTTGGGGTGTTAGTCTATTACCTATCTTTTTTATTAGGTCATTTCTAAACTTTAATAGGTAATTGTGTTTCATTTATTATATGCTTGGCAGGATTTGACTTCTAAAGTAGAAGATCTGGCTAGGTATGTGACAGTTAGGTTCTTTCAGATTTGTGAATTCTTTAAACAACATTATCAAAATTCTGAAGTGAGACATTTGAAATATTTTTTTTCTCATATGCAACAGAGTAATATATGGTATATGGTCTCTTATTGATCAGGAATTTTAAGTACTGTGACAGAATTTTTAATTTATTTTTATTTAAAAAAATGTTTTTTTAGTTTTTTGTTAAGTGCAGGTATACACAAGTGGATAACATATAATTTTTAGTTCATGGGAGATTCTCAGTATTGGTTCACACAAAGTTCTTCTTTATTTAAGTAGCGATTTGTTTACTTATGGTTAGAAACGCACTGAGCAATCATGAAGTCATCCGTATAAGTGAAAACTAGAACTTGGCAATTATCTCTGATTTTCTCCCTCCATTGCATTCACCTGCCTCTGGCTACTCAGGGCAATCAGCACTCTAAATACTCCTCATTTTTAGTTTACCAATATACATTCCTTAAATGTATATTATTTGGTTGCAATTATGTTTTAAAAAAAACCTTTAGACAAATTAAATACAACAGAATCTTTTAGAGCAAAGAACAACCCATGAATTGAACAATACTGAGAACCAGAAGAGGTTTAGAGATCTCTGCTCTGCAATGTGAGTAGTGTGCTTTAATAGGCCAAATACAGAAGCAAATTAGAGAAACCACTTGATCAGCTACAGATAGGCACCTGCCCTTTTGAGCGTGGTGTGATGAGCTGGTTGCTTGTGATTAAATGAAACACAGCTGCTTGTGATTGGCCGAAACTAGGCTGTTTGTTATGCTACAAAATTAGATTTTAGTTTCTTTACATACTAAGTAAATTAGTGATATGATTTAGCTGTGTCCCCACTCAAAATGTTATCTCAAATTGCAATCTCCATAATTCCCACCTGTGGAGGGATGGACCTGGCAGGAGGTGATTGGATCCTGGGGATGGTTTTTTCCCCCTGCTGTTCTCGTGATAGTGAGTGAGTTCTCACGAGATCTGATTGCTCTATAAATGGCGGTTTCCCCTGGGCTCTTCTCTTCCTTCTGCGTTGTAAAGAAGACGCTGGCTACTTCTTCACTTTCTGCCATGATTTCAAGTTTCCTGAGGCCTTCCCAGCTATGTGCGACTGTGAGTAGATTAAATCTCTTTCTTTTACAAATTACCCGGGCTCGGTTAGTATCTTTAAAGCAGTGTGAGAAAAGCCTGATAAAATTAGGTTGCAGTTTTCTATATAGGGTCTCAAGGGATGGAGGCTGACTCCGGCCAAATTTGATTTAATTGTTGCTGGTAACTTTATGAAGTATATCATTACACTCTATGAAGTATTTGGGGGAATGTGTTTTTTACTTTTGTTTTAAAGGTTCATTTAATTTTTTGTGTGTCTAAGTAATTTAAAAAATCAGTCTTTTATAGTGACAAAGTATTCTGTACTTCCAAATACTAGGTATTTTAATATTGAGATTTATAAAAAGAAAACAGTCATTATAACTTCAGAGAATCACTGACAGTATGTCATCACAATAAGAACTATTTTTTTTATTTGATTGTAGTGATTTTACTTTGTTTACTCAAACTCATGAGGTAGCCTTTATTTTGCTTATTATTTTATTCAGATAAGAAAGCTGGCTAACATTGAGAAACTAAAATAAAGAATAATTTTCCCAACCAACTCTTTTAATCATGTTGCCCGGAAACCCCTCTCTGTGTATGTGGACTGCATTCCTACTTTATACAAACAAAGTTGCAATTATTAAAGACACCTTTATAGTGTTAAACTTATGTAATTAGCCTTACACTAGGCATATTTTTTCTCACGTTGATTTTCAGCAAACTGTTTTAAAATCTATTAAAATCTGACACATATGGGACTTTATGCCGTTTATTTGCTTAATTTAATTAGTTCCAATTAGAAAGTGAACAGCAATTAGATAGGTATTAATTGATTGTGAGACACCTGTATCTCAGAAGTAGAGCTACAACTATGGTGCTGTTTATCTTTTTTTTGAATCCTTCCCATGATAGCCATAATACCAAGTTTTCTAATGAAAAATAATCTTAATAATCAGATATTCCAGTGGTTTTCAATTCTTCCTGAATAGTAGAAACACTGGAGAGTCATTACCTGCAAGAATTGTATTTATAATAATCAGAAACTGGAACTATATGAATTACTATCAATAAGTTAATGAATAATTCTGTGATATAATAAAGTGGAATATTACCCACCAATGAAAATCAGCATTTTGAGTAATGGAAGCCAGACACAATAAAATACATACTGTATGACTCCATTTATACAAATTTCTACAGTAGGTTAAATTATTATGGGAGAAATCAGAAAATTAGCTGTGTTGGGGTGGAGGGGGAGAATTAACTGTTAAAAACCAAAGGGGAATTTTCTGAGAAGACTGAGTATTCTAAGTATTTTCTAACATTTTATTATGAAAACTCAAATATATAGCAAAGATGAGATAATTTTGCAATGAATATCTGTGCCCAAGATTCTACCATTATCATTCTATGATACTTTTGTTACAAAAGTATCCATTTATCCATAATTTTATCCAACCATTGATGCATAAATTATTTTTGTGTATTTCAAAGTAAATTGAAGATATTAATATTCTTAGCATTTGTTTGCCATTTGTTACCATTTACTACCATAGCCATCAGCATGCATATCATTAACTAGAGTTCAATACTTTACAGTTTTTTTCCTTTTGAGTAATATTTATATGCAATGAAATATCCAAATGTTTATATTTACTGAGTTTTGACAAATGAATACACGTGTGTATTCATTCCAAACTCTCATGAAGATATACGACATTCCTATTATCATAGAAAATTTCTTAATGCTCTTTCTTGGTATTGCCACTCTCAAAACCCCCAGAGACAATCATTGCTCTTGCTTGTTTACACAATAGAGTATTTTACTTGTTCTGTAATTTAATGTAGATATAATAATATGAAATTGATTGTGTCAAACTTTTTTCACTCTTCAGATTTATGTTGATATGTGCATTTGAATCCATTTATTTTTAATGTTGAGAAATAGACCATTGCATGACTGTATTAGCATTTATATACAGTCCTATTCAAGGACAATTGAAATGTTTGAAGTTTTCGCTTCTATAAATACAGCTGCTTTGACCATTATTGTACAAGTTTTTTTTGTGAATGTGTTTTAATTTTTATTGGAAAAATACCTACAAGTAGGAGTGTTGGTCACATTATTGGCATATGTTTAATTTTTATAAGAAACTGGCAGACTTATTTTCAAAATATTTGTCTTTTTTACCTCTATCCACTAACAATGTGTGTGAGTTTCAGTTGGCCAAGAATCCACAAAATAAGTAGTTTTATTAGTCTTTTTAACTTTGCACATGCTGGTGGGAATGTAGTGACATTTTATCATTATAATTTTTATTTCCCTAATAATTATTTGAGTGCATTTTTTCCATGTAATTATTGGTTGTTTTTATATTCGTTAATTTTTACTGGATTAATTATCTTTATTATTGAGTTGTAGAAATATGTTATGCAATTTTTCCTTTTTGGATGCATATTTTGGAATATTTTCTCCCTGCCTGTTATTTAATCAATTAATACCATTTTATGACCAGACATTGTTAGTTTATTTATCAATTTTTTGCTTTTATTGTTATTGTTTTCTTAGCCTTTCCAAGAAATGTTTACATGTTTCTGGTTCATGAGAATATTCTTTAAGATTTTATTCTGAAAGTTTTAGGTTTAGAATTATTCTTTGTCTTGAAATACTTTTTTGTAAGATGTGAGGTAGGAGTCAGGCTCATTTTTTTCACATGGATATACTGTTTTCTCTGTGTCATTTGTTGAATTCTCTTTTCTCATTGGATAACTTTGGTGACTTAGAAATCAATTGATGTTAAAAATATGGTTCTATTTATAGAGTTTCTAAGTCTTAGAATCAGGTATAACACATTTTCCAATATCGTTACTTTTTAACATTGCTTTTGATACTTGGTATCTACGTTTTAATACTATAGTTTATACAAATATTTGAATATGTATAGAATCAGAGCGTCAATGAAGAGTGATAAATTGCCTTTTCTCATTTAGATGCCTTTTATTTCTTTATCTTGCCTGATTGCTCTGGCTAGGACTTTCAATACTATATTGAATGGCAGTGGTAAAAAAAAGGGCATTGTTGTCATGTTAGAGTTCTTAAGGAGAATGCTCCCAGCTTATGCCCATTCAGTATAATGCTGATTGTGAGTTTGTCATAGATGGCGCTTATTATTTTGAAGGTCTAACATCCAGAATCTGTAGACAATTCAACATGCAAAAAATAACTCTATTGAAAAGTGGGCAGCACACATGAACAGACACTTAAGGCATAAATGACCAACAAACATATGAAAAAATGCTTAAAATTATTAGTCATCAGAGAAATGTGAAACAAAACCACAATGATAAAACGGCATAAATAACAGATGCTGATGAAGATAAAAAGAAATGTTTATACCCTGCCGATGGGACTGTATACTTTTGCAGTTGTTCTCTGGTTATTTAGGGAATGTAAATTAGTTCAGCCACTGTGGGAGGCAGTTTGGAGATTTCTCAAAGAACTTAGAACTACCATTCAACCCAGAAAACCCATTAGTGGATATATACCCAAAAGAACATTGTTTTACCAAAGTTGTATCTGCACATACATGTTAAACCCAGCACTATTCACAATAGTGAAGACAAGGAATCAACCCAGTTGGCTATTAACAGTGGATTGAATAAAGAAAACTTGAGATATATATATGTGAGATATATATATACACACACACACATACACATTATATATCACATATATAATATAAACATATACAATGTATATATATATATATATATATATATATATATAATGTGATACATATCACTATATTATGGGATGAATGTGATCTATATATATATCACACATAAATATATACACCATAGAATACTACACAGCCATAAAAAAAAGTCATGTCTCTTTGCAGCAACATGGATGCAACCAGAGGCCATTATTCTAAAGGATTTGATTCAGGAACAAAAAACCAGATATCACGTTTTCACTTCTAGGTGGGAGCTAAGCACTGGATACACATGGACATAAAAAGGGAAATAATAGATACTGGGGAATAGTAGAGATAGGAGAGAAGTAGGCGGGCAAGGGATGAAAAACTACCTATCGGGTAATATACTCACTACATAGGTAATGGGATCATTTGTGTTGCAAATCCTAGCATTATATAATATATTCATGTAACGAACCTGCACATTTACCTCCTGAATTTAAAATAAAAGTTGAAATTTTATGTTAAAGTTTGTCAGTTCTTTTAAAATATTTTTTTGTGATTGCATTGAATCTACAGATTACTTTTTGCAGAACTGACATCTTAACCATATTGAAACTTCTAATCCACATATTTAAGTTTTAAATTTTATTTATCAAAATTTTATAGAATTGTAATATGGTATTGCACATCATTTTTCCCCTTGTTAAGCATGTTCTTTGGAATCTATTGCAAATCAATTTATTTTAAAATTTTATACTGTACTTCCTGCTAGCAGCATATAAAAATACAATGACCTTTGTATATTAATATTGTACTCTATGACATTACTTAACTCGTGTATGCTTAGTAGGTTTTAATACTACACAGAAACTTTACATACAAAATTATATTATGTCCAGTAGACAGTTTCACTTATTTTAGATCTCAATAACTTTTATTTTCCGTTTCTTATTGCAATGGCTTTTACCTACTTTGTGATATTGAGTAGGGGTAAAAGTGAGCATGTTAGTTTCTTACCAATCATTGTGGGAAAATATTCAATATTTTACCTTCATATGTGAGGCCAGCTGTTTTCCCTAAATGCTCTTTACCAATTTGCTGATAATTTAAAAATTATAAATTGTTATTGTTTTATATATAATCTTTGCATCTTTTGAACTAATCAGTTTTTCTTCTTTATTCCTTTGTAATAATGATTTACATTAACAGATTTTTGAATGCTATACCAATCTTGCACATCCAATAATTTTTTCTCATAATGTATGTTTATATATTGCTGACTTTCATTTGTTGGTATCTTAGTAATAATTTTCTCATTTCTATTCATGAGGGACATGCGTACATATTATAATTTTTTTTGATACAGAGTTTCACTTTGTTGTTCAGGCTGGAGTGCAATGGTGCCATCTTGGCTTACTGCAACCTCCACCTCCCAGGTTCAAGTGATTCACCTGTCGCAGCCTCCCGAGTAGGTGGGTTTATAGGCATGTACCACCATACCCGGCTAGTTTTGCATTTTTAGTAGAGACAGGGTTTCTCCATGTTGGTCAGATGGGTCTTGTACTCCCAACCTCAGGTGATCCTCCTGCCTCAGCCTCCCAAAGAGCTGGGATTACAGCGTGAGCCACTGTTCCCTACTGATTGTTTTATATATAATCTTTGCCTCTTTTGAACTAATCATACTGTTTTTCTTCTTTATTCCTCTGTAATAATGATTTACATTAATAGATTTTTTTGAATGGTATACCAACCTTGCATTTCTGGCTAGTCCACTAATTTTTCCTGATAATATATCTGTTTATATATTGCTGACTTTTGGCAGAAACATCATTTCTGACAGTTCAAGTATGTTTATGATTAATTCTTCTGGCATTGTATAGCTGAAAAAATTTTATTTTGTTTATATTTTTAAAAGATATTTTATCTATGTGTAGAATTCTAGACTGATTGTATTTTTCCCAATACTTTAACAATATTGCTCCATTGTCTTCTTACCTGCCCATTCCTATAAGAAACTCCAGTCATTTAAATTTTTGTTCCTGTTTATATAATGTTATTATTTGTATCACTTATTCTAATATATTTTTGATCATTAGTTTTGAGCAGTCATATTGTGATGTAATAGAGTACTTTTAAAAAAAATTAATATATTTAAATTTTATTATTATACTTTAAGTTCTGGGTTACATGAGCAGAATGTGCAAGTTTGTTACATAGGTATACACGCGCCATGGTGGTTTGCTGCATCCATCACCCCATCATCTACATTAGGTATTTCTCCTAATGCTATCCCTCCCTTAGCCTCCACCCTTCCTGGCTATTGCTCCCATATCCCCTCAACCCCCAACAGGCCCCAGTGTATGATGTTCCCCTCCCTGTATCCATGTGTTCTCACTCTTCAACACCCATTTATGAGTGAGAATATGTGGTGTGTGGTTTTCTGTTCTTGTGCTATTTGCTTGGAATGATGGTTTCCAGTTTCATCCATGTCCCTGCAAAGGACATGAACTCATCCCATCCTTTTTTATGGCTGCATAGTATTCCATGGTATACATGTGCTACATTTTCTTTATCCAGTCTATCATTGATGGGCCTCTGGGTTGATTCCAAATCTTTGCTATTGTGAACAGGGTCACAATTAACATACATGTGCATGTGTCTTTATAATAGAATGATTTATAATCCTTTGGGTATATACCCAGTACTGGGATTGCTGGGTCAAATGGCATTTATTTCTAGATCCTTGAGGAATTGCCACACTGTCTTCCACAATGGCTGAGCTAATTTACACTCCCACCAATAGTGTAAAGGTGTTCCTATTTCTCCACATGTTCTCTAGTATCTGTTGTCTCCTGATTTCTTAATGATCGCCATTCTAACTGGCGTGAGATGATATCTCAATGTGGTTTTGATTTGCATTTCTGCAATGAGTAGTGATGATGAGTTTCTTTTCATATGTT
Organism: Cebus imitator; assembly: GCF_001604975.1. Taxonomy (NCBI): domain Eukaryota; kingdom Metazoa; phylum Chordata; class Mammalia; order Primates; family Cebidae; genus Cebus; species Cebus imitator. The sequence continues at coordinate 2,676,647 of NW_016107445.1, forward strand.
TGTTGCCTGCATAAATGTCTTCTTTTGAGAGTATCTTTTCATATCTTTTAAAATATTTCTTATACCTCGGGTTTATTGAACTTCTGAGATCCGTAGGTTTATTGTATTCATCAAATTTGAAAACAAGTTACTCTTACATATATTTTTCTTCCTCCACATTGCCACAGACTTTTCAGATTAATTTTCCCACAGATAACTGAAGCTGTATCTTTTTTCTATGTGTGCTTTATTTTAGTTCCTATTGTTCTATGTTCTAGTTCAATAACCTCTTATCCTGACATGTATAAAATCCCTTTAATAACCAATGTATTTTCACCCCAGATATTGCAATATTCATCTCTAAGGTTTGATTGTTTTTTTAAATTAATACTTTATTTTCCAGAGCAACTTTAGGGTCACAGAAAAAAAGAGAAAAGTATAGTGTTCCCAGATACCCTTTTGTTTTCCACACAAAGATTTGTCACCATCAACATCCCACACTAGAGTGGTACATTTTTTAGGATTGATAAACCACCACTGACATCATTATCAACCAAAATCTGACATTTACATTAGAGTTTATTGTGCTACGCATTATATGGACATGAATAGATGTTTCCTGGCATGTATTTGCATCATGTAAAATAATTTATCTGCCCTAAAACCCCCTTGTGCTCCATTCATCCTTCCTTCCTTCTCTCCTCTTGAACCTGTAGCAACCACTGATCCTTTTACTGTTTCCATAATTTCTCCTTTCCCAGAATGTATTGGATTCATATGGTAAAATAGCCATTTCAGATTGACTTCTTTCACTTATTAATTTGTGTTTATGTTTCCGCCACATCTTTCCCTGGCTAGATAGCTCATTTCTTCTTAGGATGTAATAATTTTTAATTTTATGGATGCAACACTTTATTCTTCCATCTATTGACAGACATCTCAGTTGTTTCCAACTTTTGGCTACTATAAATATAGCTGCTATAAAACATATGTGCAAATTGTATGTGGACATAAGTTTTTAACTCATTTGGGTAAATATCAAGGAAAACAATTGCTAGATCACTTGTTAAGAGTATGCTTAGTTTTGTGAAAACTACTAAATTGTCTTGACAAGTGTCCATACCATTGTGAATTCCTACCAACAATGAGTGAGAGTTCCTGCTGCTCTACATCCTCCTAGTATTTGATATTATGAGTGTCTTGATTTTTTTGCCATGTGCTCATATATTATTTGAAATTTGCAATTTGCAATTTTCTAATGACATATGATGTTGAACATCTTTTCATGTTTATTTTCCATATTATTATTGATAAGATATCTATACTCAGGTCTTTTTTCCATGTTTTAATCAAGTTGTTTATTTTTTTATTGCTGAGCTTAGTTTTTCAATAATTGTTTAACTCAATTTCTTCATATACAATCATGTACCACATAGCTGTAAAATTATATGGTTCATCTTTGGTCCCCTTAAGATTATAATATATTTTACTGTGCTTTTTCTATGTTTAGATATGGTGATAATTAATAAGTAATAAGTAATTAAAATAATTGCTGTTGTGTTAGAGTTGCATACAATAGGTATTATGGTAACATAGTATGCAGATTTGTAGCCTAGGACCAATAACCTATATCATACATCCAAGGTGTGTAGTAGACTATATCATCTAGGTTTATGTAACTGCACTCTGTGATGTTGAAACAATTATGAAATTGTCTAATAATACATATCTAAGAATATATCTGCATTATTAACTGACACATGACTGTATTTTTAACAACAGTTCATTATCAGGTATGTCTTTTGCAAATATTTTTCCGGGTCTGTGACTTATCTTCTCATTTCCTCGACAGTAATGTTCTTCACAGAGCCAAGTGTTTACTTTAGTGAAATAAAATTTACCAGTTGTTGTGTATGTGTGTGTGTGTGTATATATATATATATATATATATATATATGTGTGTGTGTGTGTGTGTGTGTGTGTGTGTGTGTGTGTGTCTTTGGTGTTGAATATGAAATGTCATTATCAAACAAAGTCATCTAGATTTTTCCCTGTGTTATCTTCTGCATATTACAGTTTTTGTGTTTTAAATTTATGTTTAATTATTGATCCATTTTGTGTTAATTTTGTGGAGTATAAAGTCTGTCTCTAGATTCATGTGGGTTTCGAGTTCATTTGTTTGTGTGATTTACATTCCCACTTTATATTTTCAATCTTCTAGCATATATGACTTATAAAAATTTATAAAAAACGCATGAAAGTACTTGTCTGCTACTTCTAACATCTTTGCCAGTTCTACGTCTGTTCTAATTGACTAATTTTTCTTTTTATTATGGGATGATAATTTTGTGGCTGCTCTGAACACTTGGAAATTTTTACCAGGTGCTAGACATTTTGAATTTACTTTGTTGGGTATTAAACATTTTCATATCTCTATAAATATTGTGTTTTGTTCTGGCATGGAATTACCTGCAAATTGTTTGAACATTTCAGGTCTTGGCTTTAAGTGGGATTTTCCAATTAAGACCAAAGTAGCCTTTAGTCCTTGTTTATTATTATTATTATTATTTTCAAATTATCAAGGCAAATCTTTCTCTGTGCTCTATGGAATTCTCCATGAATTAAGAGTTTTCCAGTCTGTCTGGTAGGTTTGACCCTATTTGAGTTTTGGGCATTCTTTCACAAATCATTGTATTTCATTCCTTTCCTTGCCATGGGTAGTTTCGTCACGTGCATAACCTGTCAGCACCCTGCTAAAGATGTAATGCAGAGGGGGCCCTGTATAAATCCCTAGAACTCTCGGTGCAGTTTAATTTCTTTTGAACTTTGTAGTAATATCTTAAGTTTCTTTGGTCTCTTTAGGCTTTGAGCTTGGTCTCCTTAACCTAAGGACTTAACCAGAATTCAACTAGATTATTCCTCTCTACTTTGTAGCTTGGAAACTTATTCAAAAAATAATCTGAGACAATCGTAAGGTACCACTTTTGGTTTCTTTTCTCCCATGAATAACTGTTTTTTTGCTCCCTAACATACAAGCCATTATCCCACATAATTTTGATTTCTTCTTGTTGTTTTACATAAGAAAGTAAATCCAGTTTCTGGTAATCCCCTTTCCCAGAAGGAAAGTTGTACTTTTCCTGCTTTTATGCTTTATATTATAGTACATTGACTGTTAAATTATTATATGTATAGATACTGCTATCTACTTAAATTTACCACTTGAACCATAGAAGACAACTCTTAGAAAAAAGCTGGAGAAATTTATCTGGATGAGTCACTTCATATGTAACTTTCTCACATTAGATAGAGCACAATTTAAGGATTAATGAACTGAAAATGATTTTCAAAGAAAGCTTCTATTTATATTTAAATAGAAAAGATCTTAAAAAATACAAAATATAAGGTTTTCTCTTTAAAAGAAGTATATTAAACAGTTTACTGCCACTTTTAGTAGCAAAAACAGACATCTAAATACTATTCTGTTTTTTGTGTTTGAAATGCCTATTAAGAAAGCCAATCATTTGGAAATGGTATAGCATCAAGCTGCCAGGTATTTGTTCATGAAAAATACCCATAAAGGGCCATACTATTTTTCAGACTCAAGAGAATCCTTGAACTCAGAATGATAAATAGATTTTTTTTTAAATAAAAGCAAACCAACAAAGTAGTAGAACGAATGAAAAGAAAGATTATGTTAAACCTAAATACTAAAACATCGAGGATGCAAAAAGTTGACTATAACAAGATTTAGCTTTTGAATATATACAAAGGAAAATGAGATATCAATTTGATAATTAAAGCCAATTTCCAAATGAGAGTAAATTACAATTCAAGAAGACAGTCTCATTGATTTTAAGAGTTACTGCCCTAAACAAAATGAGTCGCTACAGAAAAGGACTATTCTGCAATTCGAAGCAGAGAATAGACTGCTGCTGACATGGGAGTGAGAAATGTCTGTCAAGGGCATTATCAACTTACTCAAAGGATAGGAAGTGCTCCAATGTGACCTGCTTAGGGAGGTAAACTGGTATTACATTAGCCCTGGAAAAGCTCAAAGGGTTTAGAAATATTTATTCAGATCAGTCTTCTCTTACCTTCTTTCAGTGCAGGTCTAAATCTAAGCTAAATGTAAAATGGAACCATCTTAGTCCATTTGCACTCCTATGACAATAATATCACAGACTGCATGGCTTACAAACAACAGAAGTTTATTTCTTACAGTTCTGGAGGCTGAGAGGTCTAAGATCAGGTGCAAGCAGTTACGGAGTCTGGTGAAAGCCCACTTCCTGCTTCATAAACATCTATCTACTTGCTGTAATCTCACATGATTCTCTTTTATAAAGGTACTAAGTCCTATCACAGGGTCTCCATCCTCATTATCTAATCACATTTCAAAGGCTCTACCTCTTAATATCATCATATTGAGGTTTTAACATATAAACTTTTGGGGAACTCAGTCATTCAGTCTGTAGCAGGGAGACCTGTCTTTGACATCATCCTTGACTTATCTCTGAATACTTCTCTTTTAATTTATGTTCTATTCCATGCTTCACTTGAAAAAAAGACTGAATGGATAACCAAATATCCCATCTTATGCTTTTTCGTTCTTCTAAATAAATTGTAAAAATCATCTCAAAGTGAGTCTCTTGAGTAACATTTTTTTTTCTGGAAAGTTCTTCAGACTAGTGGATTTAAACAAGCAAACTCAGTTATTAACAATGCCCAATAGTAATTCTGTTTGTACTACTATTTTCTGAAAATACAGCTTCAGAAAATAGGCAGATGTCAACATATCAATAAATAAAGCTAACATATTGTGAGACCTATTCTCATTTTTAAACAAATACCCCCTTTAACAATAGCACATTGAGGCTATTCATTCTGTTTTATTTCAATATGACTAAAAAACTTGAGGTACTAGTATATCTGGATGAAAAACACATTGAAAATACACAATTAACTGTTAGCATTGATTTGTTATGAAGTACTATTAGTGTGGCATTAGAAGGTAAGGTGAACTAACACATTGTTAGCAACACTCTTCACTTATACGCATTTATGTTATGTTGTTTGCTTCACTGTTTATGCAGCTCAAATTTCAGAAGCGGTTATCCCAAGAGTCAAAATCAAATTCTACAAGTTCTGGATGCTCCTTTACATAGCATTCCTATACCAACTATTTTTTCACCTTTAAGTGAATAATTATATCTGATATTCTTTTCAGCCTGTCCCTCTCACTCTTTATTTCACATGTTTTCAAAGACTGCTAACTCTAATATTTTCATATTTTCCTTTTAGTTTGGAGAATTTAGTTGTCACTTCAAGAGAATCTTGCTTGGCCTGCCTTTAAAACCCACACCAGTTCATCAAGGATTCTTACCTCATGTGCTTTCATATCCTCTTGGACATGCATTAGTCATAAAACTCAATGTATTATATTGTAACCACTTGTTCATACATATGTCTCTCCTATGAGAGTATAGGCTCCTTGAGATCAAGGACTGTTATGCCTTTCTAATATATGCCTTCTGGAGCATTTCTCCTTGCATGCATAGCTTGAAAATTTTCAGATTATTGTTTTTAGTCAAGCTATGGCCATTCAATGGATACCTGTTTTGAAAATAATATGTACACTAGTTGTAAATAAATATATGTGTATGCATGCTGTGTGTGTGAGAGTATAATCAGAAATTTCAAATGTAGCAAAAAGTTCTGAGTAATTTCATGTGACACATGCAAAACTACAGTTTAAGTTGCATAAAAAATACAAATATATAGAAAATCTTATAACACAGGACAGCAGATGAACCTGTATTCATAACCACAGAAATGTAAAGAAACTTTTTGACACTATGGTGCAAAATTGACTACATTAATAAAAAATACTAAAGTCTAGATCAACACTTCATAAATACATGCAGTTTTGAGAGAAATGTCTAGAAGTGAGTAAAGATGGAGCTATTAAATCTAATTCAGAGGGGTTAAGTTGAGCTCTAAATAAGGAGGATTCTGGATAGGAGAAACTGTGCCTAAATTTATTTTTCTTTTGCAGATAAACAAATGAAATCTTCTAGCTCTATAGGAAAATAGTACCGTTAAAAAAGCCATAAATAAAACCACAGTCCAGCATAGTATATAACTTGGCTGGAGGTGATGCTTCTTTGCTTCATTTATCTGGTATGAAGGTAAGCAGAAAAGAAATCTGGGTAGAAAAAACATAACTCAGGTATAGTTGACAGAGTAAATGCAGAAAGGAATCTTTAATGTCATGGTCCAGGCAACAAAATGAAATACTAATGTTTTTAAATGAAATACTGATACATCAAAATCATGGACGATTATGTTTTCAAAAGGATATGATAAATACAATAGGTATAAACAGAGGAATGAATACTAACTGATTATATATGTGAAGTTCTATATCAGATAAAACGAATCCATAGTGATAGAAATGAGATTCAAGCATGCCTAGGGAGGAAGGTATGGGGATTGACTTTAAAAAGAATTAAGGAGATTTTGGAAAAACAAAAAGTTGTATATCTTACCTGCAGCTGGTTATATGGATATGTATATTTTTCTAAATGAATTGAACTATAAACTTAAAATGTATGGATTTTGCTACATGTAAATTATGTAAATTATGGCTTAATAACGTTGATTTAAAAATACCATTTTCAATAACATCAAAAAATAAAATACTTAAGCACAAATTTGACAAAAGTATGAAACCATTACAATGAAAACTAAAAATATTGCTGAGAGAAATAAAGGAAGACTTAATATAGATTATGTTTAAGGGTTGACTTTTTAATGTAAAAAAATGACAGTTAATGATTAACATTTTATGGCAATTTGAAGACAAAAATTTAAAATATAAGAATAAAAGTTGGAGAATTAACAATACTAATATTAAAATGTATATAAAACTATCTTAAGAGAATGCAATATTTCTAAAAGAATAGAAAATTCAACTAGTAGAAGAAAATATAAATTATAAAATGTACCCTGATTTTTTTATGACATTTCCAAGATAATTCAACAGGGAAAAGAAAGTATTTTCAGCAAATGATGCTATCAACTGTGTTAATATTAGAAACAACAAACCTGGTTTCTAACTCTAGACATATACATCAGTTAATAAAGGTAAATTATAGACCTACATGTAAAGAGTGAAAATTTAAAAAACATATAGAGGACATGGGAAAATATCTTCTTGTTTTGGGAATAGGCAATTTTTTAGTAGATACAAATATTATAAATTATAAAAGAAAAATTTATAGCGGCTTTATTTTAAAAGCTGCTTTTCAATAAAAGACACAGTTAACGAAATACAATAGCAAGGTAAACAGAGCAGCTTTGTAGTACACATAACTTGCAAAAGATTTTATATAGATGTATTAAAAGTTCCTACAAATCAATAAAAGCACAAATAATCCAGAAAGAATGAGTGAAGTACTGAAACCAACGCTTCATTTATAATATTTATAAACATATGAAAATAGATTCTTTTATAATTGGGAGAGTAGAAATTAAAAAATCAATGCAGTCAGGATGACAAAATCGAAATGATCAACAATGCCAAGGATGTAGAGAAACTAACATACATTACTGGTCAATGGTAAATTGGTATTGCAACTTCAGAAAACATTTTGGCAGTAATTTAAGAAGAAAAAGCATAAAATTACCATATTACTGAACATTTGAATTCCTAGATATTTGTCTAAAAGAAATGTAAACTATTAAAAAATAACTTATACCATAATATTTATAACTATTTTGCTTATAGCAGCCAAAACACTTGAAGTAACCTAAATATCTATCCATAGAACAATGAATTTTAAAAAACTCTGTGGTGTTTTTTATTTACATTGATATAATGAAATGATACTCAGTAATTAAAATATACTTAATTACCAAAATGTGTGTATGCATATATATAAGTTCATTTGTTTGTTTTTGAGGTGTAGTTTTGCTCTCATTGCCCAGGCTGGAGTGCAATGCTGTCTCAACTCACTGCTACCTCTGTCTCCCAAGCTCAAGAAAATCTCCTGCCTCAGCCTCCCAAGTAGCTGGGATTACAGGCACCTGCCATCATGCCCAAAAAATACTAAAAAATTTTGTATTTTCAGTAGAGATGGGGTTTCATCATGTTGGCCAGGCTGGTCTCGAACTCCTGGCTTCAGGTGATTGTTCCGTGTTTGCCTCCCAGAGTGGTGGGATTACAGGCTTGAGTCACTGCGCCCAGACTTATATATGTTTTACACTCAAAATGTCAATTATTTAAAGGAAGATTGCCTCTTAACATAGCTAAGTAAGTAATAAAATATATGAAGAACATATGATAGTTATCCTTTAAACTTTGATTTCTTAAAATAGGGCATGTATAATAAAACAATGCATATATGGCATTCATGGAAACTCATCAAATCTGAGGACACACAATAAAATTCAATAAATTAAAATAACAGAATTAATCTGGGCAACATGGCTGACCACAGTGCCATACCATTAGAAATTAATAGCTTGTTTAAAAAGATTCTCTGATCAGAAATTTTAAAAAGTACCATTCAATATTACTTGAGTCAAAGGGGAAACACATATGTAAGCTGAAGAATTTTTTAAACAGATTGATGCTGAAAACATCAGAATCTATAAATCTATAGAAAGAAAAGGCTATCACATTAAATATTTAATTTTTTTAAATTGAAAGAACACAAAAACCTAGAGAACAGTATATGCAAAAATGAAAGAATGAATAATGAACAAAATTTTAAAACATTTCTTATAAAACAAAAGATATAGAAAAGAAATCAGTTATAGGATTAATAAAGATTAAAAATGAAAATGAAAACTCTAAAGCACAATGTTTAAAAACCTAAACAAAATAAACCACTACGTAATATGTACACATACACAAACAGACACATATATTGTGAGACAAAGCAGCAAATATCTGCCTTTGGCTAGCCACATAGTGAGTCCTTGCTATGAAGAATCCCCTTTTCTTATTCTGCTTGTTAATATAACTTAACAAATCCCTGACTCAGTGACTGAATGTAGTCCTTTGGAAAAATGCCTTGAGGATAATAAGCAGGATATGGCAGAGTTTCACATGTCTTTTCCTGAATCACTGCACTTTTAGAAAAGATAAGTTCAATGCCTATTCCCATGCATTAACATAAGGTCTAAAATGATGAATAATTATGCCTCTGTAATCTGAAACTGATGTAGTAATATTTTGTCACTCAAACTTTGATAAGGGTGTTTAATAAGTTTGATGTTAACTTCTAAGCACATGCAGAACCTCCATAACTTGTATATAAGCTGTGATTTGAAGCACTGCTTTGCCAGTCTGATAGAAATTCTCTGAAAGACTCCTCCCAGGTTATAATCCTCAAGAAGACTCTGAATAAAATGAATTTTGATGGTTGACTTAGGGGTTCCCAAACCCCAGCAGGATTGATACAGGTTAGGAACCAGGCTGCACAGCAGGAAGCGAGACAGGGGCAAGTGAGCAGTATTGCCTGAACTCACCTCCTGTCACGTTAGCAGAGGCATTAGATTTTCACAGGAGCACACCCTATCATGAACTGCGCATGAGAGGATCTAGGTGGTGCTCCTATGAGTTTCTAATGCCTGATCTAAGGTAGAACAGTTTCATTCCAAAATCCTCCCCGGTCCTCCCCAGTTTAAACACTTCATCTTTTAGTAGGCAATACATTCTGGTTATAAAGTTAATTCCCCCTTTTCCAGTACTAATTTGTGTATTTGAGACTTCTTTTCACTTTTTGTTTTATGAACATATATGTGTGTGTGTACATATACACCACACACATATACAAATATGTGTATATACACATGTATACATACTACAAAATACAGAGATATATACATACTACAAAATATACATACGCATACAGATACATATATGTGTGTGTGTATTTTATAGTATGTATATATGTGTGTGTGTGTGTGTATACAGATGGTTTTTGACTTAGTGGTTCAATTTTTTGACTTTGTGATGATGCAAAAGGGCTATTGGTATGCTCCTTGACTTACAATGGCACTACATCCTGATAAACCCACCATAAGTTGAAAATATCATTAAGTTGAAAATGCATTTTTTACTTATACTATTTTCAACTTAGGATGGATTTATTGGAATGTAACCCCCGTACTAAGTTGAGAAGGATCTATTTTAAATTACTTTCTATTGATGTATATTCAGAAGCACAGAAATTCTTTGTGTACAACTTGATGACATGAATATATTTGACCATCACCTAGGTCAAGAAACAGTATTGGCACTAGTTCAATAATCCTTTTTATGCCCCATTTCAACACTGCTCCCCTACCATAACTTTCTTTCAAATGGATCTAACACTATAGATCTAACACAATAGATCAATTTGAAAGATACATTATAGATCTACCTTTAAAGTGTTTAAGAAAATAAAATTATACAGTTGCACATGTGGCTTCTTTTACTCAATATTTTTAAATGAAATGATTCATTCAATTACATGTAGCAGTAATTTAACTCATTTTATATTTAATGTGATCATTTATGCATAATGCTACTGGTGGTCATATGAATTATTTCCAATTTAAGTCTATTGTTTATAATACAGCAATAAACATTCTTGTAATGGACACTGGACACACAACTTAAGTGCTTACTCAGATGTTCTCAGCTATGTGGATTCCTTTTGAAATGTATTATCATCTCTGGACCAAATGGTTGTTGGGCCTGGGTTTTTTGGCTCCTCTAACTACTCCACTCTTATTTACTTATTTTATTTTATTTTACATTGAGATGGAGTTTTGCTCTTGTTGCCCAGGATGTAGTGAAATGGTGCAATCTGCGTTCACTGAAACCTCTGCCTCCCAGGTTCAAGCAATTCTCCTGCCTCAGCCTCCCAAGTAGCTGGGATTACAGGCATGTACCACCATGTCCAACTAATTTTGTATTTTTAGTAGAGATGTGGTTTCACCATTTTGACGAGGCTGGTTTTAAACTCCTGACTTCAAGTGATCTATCTGCCTTGGCCTCTCAAAGTGCTGGGATTACAGGCGTGAGCCACTGTGCCCAGCCACTAGTTTACTCTTAAATAAAGCACCAAATCACAGAGTTTAGGATCTGGCGTCCTGAATAGGCGCCAAATCAGAAGACAAGAATGAGTTACCTCTCATTGACCAATGGAAAAACAGGAATTTGAAGAACTCATCTTGCTTTCTCAGCACCCTGGACTACCCTGAGACAAAGTTTCTTTTTGCATTTCCACTGCAATATTCTTATTTGCCAACTGGAAGCAGTTAACCATAAAATTCTTCACTATCCAGCATGAGAAAGTAGCTTACAAGATAAATCATCATCTTAAAATGTTTTACATTATTCTTGCTTTATTTTTTTCACCCTTGCATTTTGGCATCTGCATCTCTCAAAGTAACATACTTTGATCATTTCATATTTCTATGGGCCATCAGAAATGTAATCAACATATTTTAGTGCATATATAAATGCACTTCTGTTGAAAATAGATTTAGGAGTGGAAGTGCTGGTTCACAGTAGATATGCATGCTAAACTTGAGAAAATAATGCCAAATCACATTCCAAAGCAGTGGTGCTATATTGCAAAAGGTACTCCCAGCAGTAGTCGTTGAAGGTTATGCAAATATATTTGAACCATATTTAGAATACATGTTTTTCTAGAAAAATTATAGTTTATCAGAAATGATCTAATATGGTTTGATTTTGTCCCCACCTAAATCTTTACTTCAATTGTAGTTCCCATAATCACTGCCTGTCCTGGGAGGGAATCTGCTGGCAGATAATTGAATCATGGGAGTGGTTATCCCCCATGCTGCTGTTCTTGTGACAGAGCTTTTCCTCCTGTCACTGGGCACTTCTTGTTGTCCTCATGGGAAGAAGAATGTGTTTGTTTCTTCTTTTGCCATGATTGTAGGTTTCCTGACGTCTCCCCAGCCATGCTGAACTGAGTGAATTAAACCTCTTTTCTTTATAAATTACCCAGGCTCAAGTATGTCTTTATTATCAGTATGAGAACAGGCTAATACATGATCTCAATGGAAAGTTTAAATACACTAAATTATAAATAGAAAATGTTTAAAAATTGAGTTTAGAAAACTATGAAAACAATGTGATTAGAGATGGGATTTCTAAAAAACTGTCCAAGATCAGATAATGTCAATGCTAGCCAAGATATTGCAGAGAAACAAACTTTAAATTTCTTTTTGCAGTATTATTTCATAATCATAAAAACATACACAAGTGTCACTTATGAATGTTGATGTAAGTATCTCAGGTAAAATTGTGGTAAGAAGGATACAGCAGCATGAATAAGTGAAATTTACTCCAGAAATACATCACTATTTAAAAATCGATAAATAAAATTTATTGTCATAATTAGATATTTTCTAAAATACTGTTGTAATTCCCTTGTTTGTTTGACTATATGTGAAGAGTAAAAAAAATTAGTGGTTTATTTTAGGATTATAATTAATATCTTTAAAATAATCTAGTTCAGATTAATACCAATTTAAATTTTTACACAATTATTTGTGTATAAATTATTTCTATTCCCCCATCCTTGGTGCTGTTATACAATTTACATGCTAATGCATTGTGTACCTATTCACACAGATTTATAATTATTGCTTTATGCAATTGTCTTTTAATTCAAATAGGATAAAAATAATGAAAATTTTTTATGTTACAAACACAATGTATATGTTTAACATTTTAAGTTCAGAGATACATGTACAAAATGTGCAGGTATGTTAAATAGATAAACGTGTCAACAGGGTTTATTGTACAGATTATTTGATCACCCAGGTATTAAGCCTAGTATCCATTAATTAGTTTTCCTGACCCTCTCCCTCCTCCCACCCTCTGACAGTCCTATGTGTGTGTTGTTCCCCTCTGTGTCCATGTGTTCTCATCATATAGTTCTCACTTATAAGTGAGAACATGCAGTATTTGGTTTTCTGTTCTTGCATTAACTTGCTGAGGATAATGGTCTCCATTTCCCTAATCCGCTCTGTCCTTGTAAAATACATGATGCCATTCTTTTTTATGCCTGCATAGTATTCCACAAAATGTTTTTTTATTTAAAACTACAAACAAAAATGTATATTACTGATTTTTATATTTACTTAGTTACCTTCCTTAGTGTCCTTTATTTCTTCATTTAAATTCTAGTTACTTGCCAGTATTCTTTCATTTCAGTCTGAGGAGCTCTCGTTAGTATTTCTTGTATGACAGTTTTGCTAGTAATAAATTCTTTGTTTCCTCCTTCATTTTCAAAGGATAGTTTTGCTACGTTTAAAATTTTTGATTAGAAGTCTTTTTTAAAAATGCCTCTGTCTTCTATGCTTTCTGATGGGAAGTCAGCTGTTAATATTATAGAGAATCCGTTGTTTGCAGTAAGCCACTTCTGTTTTGCTACTTTCAAGATTCTCTCTGTCTTTGGTTTTAGAGAGTTTTATTATGATATACCTTGGAGTACATATCTACAAATTATAATACTTGGGTTTATTGAACATCTGGGATGTGTGGACTACTGGGTTTTGTTTTGTTTTAACAAAATTGTGAGGTTTTCAGCCATTATTTCTTCAAATATTCTTTCGGCTTCTTTCCCTCTCTTCTGTCTTTCTATACTACCAATAACCATATATTGGTAGTACTTGATAATGTCCCACAGGTTTCAGAGATTTCTTGATTTTCGTCACTTTTTTTTTTCTTTCTGTTTCTTGGGCTGGATAATCTCAACTGACATATTGTTAAGTTCTCTGGCCTTCTAAACTTTGCCATTGAAACCCTTTAATGATTTTTTCTATTTTATTATTGTACTTTTCAATGTCTGAATTTCTGTTTGCTTCTTTAGAAAAGTTCTACCTTTTTATTGACATTCTCTATTTGGTGAGATATTATTCTTACACTTTCCTTTAGTTCTTTAGAAATGAACTGCTTTCATTATATGGATATATCTAAAGTAGCAGGTTGAAAATAGTTGCCTTGTATGTTTAATGGCTGAGATTCTTTAGAAGCAGTTTCTTAGTTTTTCCCTGTGCAGGAAGCAAACTTTAGAGTTTTTTTTTTTTTTTTTTTTAAATGCTTTATAGTTTTTGTTGAAAACCAGATATTTAAAATAGCATATTTTGGCATAGGATTCCCTACAATTCTTGGTTTCTTTGTTATTGTTACTATTTATTTTATGACCTTTCTAACCTAAATCTGTGAAGTAAAGTGTTCTTTAATTATGTGGACACTGAAATCGCTTCTTATTAATAATCTACTCCTTATACAGAGATTTATTTAAATGCCTCTGTAAAAAAAAAAATAGGTCTCCCAGTCTTTGTTGGGGGGCCCTGAGTGCATAATGGAATACATCTTTAACACTGAGTTAGGCAGTTGAAAACTTTTTTAGGCTTCACTTTCTGCTTGAAGAAAGCCTCAAGGTCGACTGCAAGTACAGACTTCGGGTTTTCTCACATTTTGCTGTGTCTGTCTAGATTCCCAGTAATATGTCAACATTTTCAAAGCCTCCATAAAAATTTCACTCTTCAGTTTTTCATTTTAAGCTCTTTGTTTGCCCCAACTCTTATCTGCCACTTCAGGAAGCCACAGAGTGAAACAATTGGCTCCAGTTGTTTTGACAGGAGCCCCAAGGGGAAAATGGGCTTAAGAAAGCTCTGCAAATGGAGTGTTTCAGGCAACTCCCAGATAGATCAAATAATTATATTTTGGGGGAATGAGACCTTGAAGCCACTCAGTCCCTTTCTGCCATCTCCATTGGATACCAGGCTTTTAGTTATCCCTGTGATTGCAAGATGTTGATTTTCAGGGCTATTTAAGAGCTGACAAAGGAATAGGAATAGTTCAAGTTATAAGCTACAATAGATGCTCACCATAGTGTTGTAATCCTCTGATTAATAGTTTCTCATTGCATCTGTGGTGAAGAGAATTGTTAGAAGTCTTTACTCCTCCATTTTTGCTAATGAATGTATTTACTGTTGGTGTTAGTTTGGTAAACCGCTGTAATAAAGTATGACTGAGTGACTTAAACAATGGAAATCTACTGTCACACAGATCTGAAGTCTAGGAGTTTCAAATCAAGATATCAGTAGGATTGGTTCCTTCTGAGGGCGGTGAAGACAGAATCTGTTTCAGATCTTTTTCCTTAGCTTATAGATGAATATCTTCATATTTTTGTGGCACTTTTCATGCATGTGTGTCTGGTACCAGACATCCTCCTTTTGTAATGATAAAAGTCATATTGGTTTAGGGCCCACTCTAATGATTACCTCTGTAAAAGCCTGTTTCCAAATAATGTCATAGTTTGAGGTATTAGAGGTAGGAACTTCAAGAAATAAATTTGAGGGGACCACAATTAAATCTATAGCACCATCATAATTCATCTATGCAGAGAAGTCATGTCATTAACTTCATTGATGCAAAAGGATTATAAGACTCAAAACACATTCATGTTGGTGAGGAAGGAGACCCCTTCCTCTTAAGCATCTAAGGCCACTCCCCTTTAGCCTTCTACATTGTGTTTCACAAGGAGAAGTTAAAAGTCAGCCAGAGGAGATCAGTGGAAGTACAGGTTGGCGAGGCCAGGCTAAGGATTAAAACCCCTACTGCTAACCACAGTCCTATCTATAGATCAGGGAGGTGGTATGGAGGAATTTTCCCTCGAAGGCATTCTTTCTCAACTGCTCAGACTCCCACCTAGTCATGTCCCCCACGCTCTAGACCCTCTCACATGTGCACCTCTTAGACTGTAAGCCTTTAAAATGGCCAGGGTTTTCCTTGTTAGGGAGCTCGGTTGTTGAGGCAGCTCCCGGTCGAATAAAATTACCACTTCCTTGCCTGTTTGGTGTTCGAAAGGTTTGTTTGCAGCTCCTCCTGCTTCATTAGAAGTAGTCAATAAATTAGAATTGGATAAGCATTTCCTTTACATGATATCCTCATGTACACATATGTGTATGTGCATATTCCTCATCCCCTATTAGTTTGCACCTTACTTAATAGGGATACACTAGAGGCTTTCCTGCTATTGTCAGAAAAAAAAAAGAATAATTACTATCATTGTTGCTGTTTTATATAAGGCTAAAAGTTTTAGCAAGTGAAATTTGACAACAGGATTAGATGCCTTAGAGTTGTTAAGAGAGTTGTGTGATTATGAGTTATTATTATATGTTTGGATAACCCCCAAGAATCAATGTGAAAAAAATCTCTGTAAACAACACGAGAACCTAGTAGATTTACAAGCCACATAAAAAAAAGTCTGTGATCTCAAGGGTACTACTTTCAAGTATGACAGAGTAGTTTTCAAAAAAAAAAAAAAAAAATCAGTGCTGTTGCCAAAACAAGTTATTAAGAAATCCAGATCAAAATAGAAGTAGACAATCCAGATAAAAAATACATTTGTTTGAAGGCATTAGGGAGCTGCTGAGAAAATCAATAATGAGGATTCATAATGCTTAAGAATTTAGCCAATGTTTCGGGAGCAAAATTAACGGATTGATGTGCTCATTTCTCTGTTACAGTCTTCTCATCAGAATCCTAATCTCTAAAATTTATCATTTTGGTCTCTCCAGCCCTATGGAGCTGTCAAATGCCTGCTGCTTTCTCTGACTCTTTGTACTTTCCCTCTACATAACAATTAACTGAATGATCTGTGTCTTGCACCATTATCACAACTGCCAAAATTGTCCCACAAAAAAAAATGTAGCTGCATAATTTTGTTTTATTTCTGTTTCTTTATTACTTTGAAACTTATAAGGAGCATAATTTCAAACTAAAATTATATATTCAGGCAAACTTTCCATCAAGTGTTAAGATAAAGATAATTTTCAGGCATGTAAGTACTTAGATATGTACTTGCTATTTAACCTTGATTAATAGTTTATATGAAGAAACACCTGAGTTAGATTTGTAAACAGATAATTAATGGATTCAACCTAGGTGAATGTCAAAGGAAAGTCCCAGGACAGTAACCATCTAAAAGTAACAAAAAAATTACACTTACTCTAGTTTGGAAAATAAAAATCCAAAAGGAAAGTTTTCAAGGAAGTAAATGTTTTTCTGTGGAATGGCAGAGAAAAGGGAGACTGAGAAATTTTATAATTTTTATAAAGAATATTTTTTTAAATGATAGTCTCCAGAAGAAACAGTTATAGAAGAAAGCATGGTACATATAAAACCAACTGTTCAAATTAAAATGAAAATCTGTATGTTCAGTACGACAACAAATTAGTTTCTAGTTATCAAAAAAAAGTTGAGAATATTGGGAAGAAGGCTTGCCTTTATTCTCCTAAGAGAAAAGAAAGGGAATCAGAAACTCCAGAGTAAAACACTAATATCATCTCTTATATTGTTAGCATAAAGAAATAATAGAGGGAGTGTAGCTTTCTGTAACTCTTATTCCCTTCCTCTCCTGCCTTTCTGCCTTCTGTCAAAGCTCTTACCAGATTCCAGCCCCTCGATACTGGACTTCCTACCCTCCAGAACTCTGTGAGAAATAAATTTCTTTTCTTCATAAGTTACCTTGTATGTGGCATTTTCTTCTAGCAACACAAAATTAAGACAAATGCTAAAAATCTTCAGGAAAATATTTTTTAAAACAGCCCCAGAGACACTGGAAAAAAAAGGCAGTATTCTTCAAATTAGCAAACAATGGACATTAGAAGACAATGGTGCAATGTTAAAGGCTGAAAGAAAATGATTTTAAACAGGGAATGCTATTAATGGACAGCAAACATTCAGTTAGGGCAATATTAGAAAGTATACAAAATAAAGACCTTTCCCCAAAGGATTTATTAAGAATATAACCAGACCATAGTTTATATTTATTAATACAACTTTTTCCTAAGTCCAGTTAGTATATCAGATGGGAATGTTACAGCACTATGTCAAAATGGTATGACAGCATGTCATTGTTGAGATTAAAGAAAAATATCACAAGACCACCAAGAAGGAAAAAAGTCGCCCATTAGCCTTTTCTCAAAATAATGGCTACTGTGTGTGAGGTATATAAAAACTTCTTTAGTCTAAATTTTTATGTTCTTAACATGGAACTGTACTATATTTGAGATTGACGGGTATTTTAGAATTCTAGAACTGGGAGGCATAACTGTTTCAGATTTTCAGATGAAGCAATAAAAAACTGAAAATTTGCAGGTTTAACTAAATAGAGTTCATCACAGTTAGAAACCAGCTTTAAGGATTTATCTTTTTTTGCTTTTATGGCTCAAACTATTCAATTTAGCCTGAATACTTCCAATGACAGTTTGTAAAGGAGTTTCAGTTTTTTAAATTTATTCGTTTATATGAAATAAAAACATGCATTCTCATATCTTCCGCCTAGTTTTCCTGATTCAGCCTTTTGGAGTAATATTTAGCATTTTAAATGCTTTAAAGAAAACCCCTTTGCCACCTTTGAAAATGCAGATGTATCTATGAAGGATAACTGCTTAAAATTAGATTTATGAAAGGTACTTTTTAAAATTTAGTGGGGTTCTTTTGAAGCTGTAATGAAAGAAACTTCTTTGGAATTATGATTTCCATGGTAATGTGCTTTAAAAACTAAAACACAAATGTTTGGCAATTAATTCAATTTTTTTTCATATATAGGCTCCTCCAGATCCATGTCATTATTTCTATAAATAAAATCATAAAACATTTTATGTTACCATGTAGCAAGCTTTAATTGCTTAATAATTTAAGAAATTTGTCTATTCATTTTGTAGTCATCAGGGATGTAAGGTATATATAACATCCAAATATAAGCAATTTATATAAATATTCTGTCATATTTTACAAGTGTAATAACAGGATATGATAAATAATTGCTGTTTATGTCTGAGATGCAGAAAAGTCTTAATCTATTTCCCTGTTTGAAAATGTATAAAATGTAACTGTAAGTAGCCTCACTGGCCTTGTTTTAATCATAATGTTTCTGTAACCGTGTCTATGAAAAGCTTAAAAATAAGCACATTTTATAATAGCAATGTTTTATGAAAAAATAATACTGTTAGGTATAGTCTTTGTTCATAAAGATTTTGATTTGCTTGGTGATTCTGTTATGCCTACTCATATAGGATGTTTCCTGAGTGCTTTGATATGTTTTCTTATGTAATAAAAATAAGAATAAAAATACACATTGCCATAATAGTGTTATGGCAAGACATTTTTGCCAGGTAGTATGAACAATTTCTAAATGCCATTATGTGATTAAGCAGTAAGGTACAACAGGTTATATTACACGGAAATTCTACAATAGGTGCTGAAATTGCCTCTCAACGTCACACCTGGGAGTATCTCTTTGAAATTTTTACATGATAATTTCACAGGTTTATAAAAAAAGAATAAATGAAGTCACTTAAAAAAAACATTTTTCTTAGGTAAATTTAAATGCTTTCCATTGCACATTGTGCAGCCATTAAAGCCTAGTGCATTTTCCTGGGAAAATATTTCACAAGATTTTTTAGCTTTTTTTACTGGTAACTCAAAGTTTGTTAATTTGACATTTAAATTTGGTTTCTGTCATGGAATATAATAGAGACAATTACCTTCTCAATTTCCAAGGTGATAATTTATCAATCATACTAACAAGTGCTTGTTTCTTTATATCATAGTGTTTGAGTCTCTGACTTTTTTATATCTCCTCAACCCTCAGATTGCTTTCAGTACTTTTTTGTGGAATTTTCTTTTCTGTCTCAGATGAGAGTAGGAATGCCCTTTCTACTGATGGTGAAAATTTACCAAACAGAAGAGCACTCCAAAGATATATAAGTGATGGATAGCAACCTATTCCCCTAAATTATATATAAGAACACCAGAATCAAATATTTAAACTTACACGTTGGTTATACATGATGTGAATGATTTTGCATATCAATGAAGTCGTAGAGAAGCTGTGTTTGCCTTTTTAAAGTATTTTTATTTTTATTTTCCAAATTACCCAAAAGTAAGAGGAACAAACGCTTTTGATCTCTTAACAAAATTTTGAATACCCTCTCTTATTATTTGTTTCTGCAGAAACTGACCGTGGGAAAAGTATATTCAAGATAAATAGATTATTGGGGACACTGGCAAGGAAGAGAGATGTGAAACAGATAAAGAAATCCATCCAATAAAGTGGCTAACCAACCAGCTACCACAGTGGCTGAATGGAGCTTAACTCCATGGTGAAACTCTGGGAAGCAATTCAGAACACAAAATTTAGAATTATCTCTAACCAAGGTTAGGGGAGCTGAAGATTAATCTATCAACTCTAGAGAGTGATTGGCTGGTACTCTTAGAGTAAGGAAGTGGATATTCCATAGCACTTCCAGACTCTCAGGAGCACATGAGTAGAGTGACCATCTGTGATTCCAAAAACAAAGCAGACTCTGGCAGGTGTAAGTTGTGTTAAGCACAAGGCAAACTACATTATTTTCTGTTACACAGAAAGTGGTAATCATATTTTCTGTGGTTTCAACTAAGATACAGATATTTGTGAATAGAGATTATAAAATGAAATTTAGGCTTCCATGTAGAGGGAATAGATATACTTATTAATCTTGTTTATTCTTGGATATCGCCTATGCATTCCTCAATTGATAGTTGAATGAACTCATAGAAACTATGTCATCTTTTTATATGTTGAAGATCCCTAAATTCAACCATATCTAGATGTCTCTCCTGAGTTTCAAGCATTTGTCTTTTTTTGTAGATCTCATTCTAAGTAATAATATTTTAAGAAAATGGCAGCTAACATAAAGTATATACTTTGTGTTAAAAACTACCTTATGCAATAAGCTTTGTTATGTGATATGGTTGGGCTCTGTGTCCCCACCCAAATCTCACCTTGAACTGTAATCCCCATAATTCCCATATGTCAAGGGTAGCAAGAGATAGAGGTAACTGAATTATGGGTGTGGTTCCCCCATGCTGTTCTCATGATAGTGAGTGAGCCTCAGGAGATCTGATGATTTTTTTTAAGTGTCTGGCATTTCCCCTGCTTGCACTTACTCTGTCTCCATCCTGCCACCTTGTGAAGAAGGTGTGTGCTGCTGCTTTGCCTTCCATCATGATTATGAGTTTCCTGAGATCTCTCTAGCAATGTGGAACTGTGAGTTAATTAAATGTCTTTCCTTTATAAATTATTTGGTCTCAGGCAGTTCTTTATAGCAGCCTGAGAATGGACTAATACAATATGGATTATCAGAAAAAATCCACACAACAACCCAAGAAATAGCTACTGTTATTGTTAATATTTAACAAATGTGAAACTAAGGCTTGAGAGTTTAATTAGCTTGTTTGAAATTAGCTAATGTGTGGTGAAGTGTGAATTTGCATCAGGGATTCTGATTCTAAAGTCCTGGTAACAAAGTTTATCCCAGGATAATATAAGAGATTACAGGGAATTGGCTTATGAAATTGTGGGGCTTATTTGGCAAGTATGAAATATGCAGGGCAGGCTTTCAGGAAGGACAGGTTATAACTCTTGGGTATAAGTTCATTCTGTTGTACATACTTGTATTTCATTTTCAGAAAAGTTTTACCTCTGATTTTAAAGCATTTCAACTGATTGAATCTCAGCCACCCAGCTTGTGTTAGACAATCAGGACTTTAATCACATCAACCAAATACCTTCCTAGCAACACAGAGATTACTGTTGGATTAAATAACTGGAGAATGCAGCCTAACCAAACAGACATAAAAAACTAATCAGCTTCTAATCATTAGAATAGATGCTTTTACTTAAATAATCAACAATACTTCAAACTCAGCAAGATCAAAACATTTCCTTAAAATAATGTTATTTTTCTGCATTTCTCATCACAGCCCTATCTAGAATCTCCATGAAAAATAAATCCAAACATGTTGATTCCTTCTGCAAACCACACATCATTTTTTAAATCATTTTGATATTTAGTACATAGCTAATAGCATGATATATGTGAAATATTCAACAAATGTCTGTTTGTGTCTCAATTTACCTTTACCTCATCTATATTTTTTTAAAAAAATTAAGATGTTCATTAATATATTTTTGTAATCCATATGTAAATAAATATATGATGTATTTTTTTAACCATCATTACGAAGGCCATATAAAAATAAAATGAAGTTAGTTTTTCTAATTTCAGTTTGTGGGTATTTTAAATAATGTGAAGCAAATGAACATAAATCTACATACTGTAAGTTCTTTCTAATTAGCCATTAAGTAAGTTTGTATTTACCCTATACCATTATTTATTATTAAGGGTAAGATGATAGCTTTAAATAAATACATGTTGATAAAATTAATTCAATAATCTAAGGCCTTCTTTTGATTCATTTATTCATTTATCTGTTCATTCATTAACTCTCTTTATTAGAGTATTGTTATTCAGGCACAAGAGGTTTAAAATTATATGATATAAATTTTGCCATAAAAAGGTCAAGATCTGTTTTGTATTACCTAACAAAGAAATTTAGTACTATGTTTTCATGGTATTTCTTAAGTTAGCAAATTTACAGAAAAAATATGGCAAGTTAAAAATAATTTTAAATGTTTGGTGGATGTGTTTATATTGTGGTTTACGTAGAAGGATGATTTTGTTCAAACTAAACAGACATTGGATAAACATTCGTATTTTATGAGAAATAACTGAAAAGTTGAAAGTGTGCATGTTATGGCATTATTATAATTTCACATGTACACCTACACTTTCCAATACAATTCCAGAACATTTGAAACTACAAAGCAGGCCGGGCGCGGTGGCTCAAGCCTGTAATCCCAGCACTTTGGGAGGCCGAGCCGGGTGGATCACGAGGTCAAGAGATCGAGACCATCCTGGTCAACATGGTGAAACCCCGTCTCTACTAAAAATACAAAAAATTAGCTGGGCATGGTGGCACGTGCCTGTAATCCCAGCTAC
>NW_016107445.1:2699687-2718754 GCF_001604975.1 Cebus imitator
TCAGTTTATAAAAGCAAAAATTCTACAAAATAACTCTGAAGATAGTGAAAGTATTCCTTTATGGAGAATGAATAGTCTGGAGAATTTTGATTGAGAAATACAAAATAATCAAATTGTTAATGTCTGTAAATTGTGAATTTTCAGAATAATTTACTTTGTTGGGTAAAAGTAGCAACCAAAGAATAGCTTGATAGTGTTAGAGGATGAATAAAGAGCTGGTTCTACGCAGTATTTTTTTCCAGTCAGATATGTTAAATAAAGAACAACTAAAATGTCAAAAAGAAAGGCAAAACAACATGGTGCTGGTATAAAAATAGATGCATAGATCAGTGGAATTGAATAGGGAACCTAGTAATAAAGCCACATAACTGTAGCCAACTCATCTTTGAGAAAGTCAAGCAAAACCTACACTGAGGAAAGGATACCTTATTCGATAAATAGTACTGAAAAATTAGATTGCCACATGCAGAATAATAAAGATGGACCTTTATCTGTCACCATATACAAAAATTAACTCAAGATGGATTAGATACCTAAACATAAGACTTAAAGCTATACAAATACTGGAATAAAACCTAAGAAAAACTCCTCTGTGTATTGGCCCAGGCAAAGAGATCATGACTAAGACCTCAAAAGCAAATGTAACTAAAACAAAAATACAGAAATGGGGCTTAATTACTAAAAAGCTTCTGCACAGCAACAGATGTAACAGTGAACAATCAACCTGCAGAATGGGAGACAATATTTGCAAATTAATCATCTGATAAGGGACTAGTATCCAGGATCTATAAAGAAGTCAAATGACTCAACAACAATTACAAAAAGAACAACAAACAACTCTACTAAAAGTAGTAAAAGGGTATGAACAAATATTTTTCAAAATAAGACATAAAAATGGCCAAGAAGCATATTAAAAATTGTTCAATATTAATAAGAGAAATGTGAATTAAAACCATAACAAGATACCATCTCACACCATTCAGAATGGCTATTTTTAATAAGTCATAAAACAACAAATGTTGTCAAGAATGTGGAGAAAAGGGAACATTTGTCCACTTGGTAGGATTATAAATTAGCACAACCTCTATAGAAAACAGTACAGAGATTTCTCAAAGAACAAAAATAGAACTACTGTTCAATCCAGCGATCTAACTACTGGATATCTACCTAAAGGAAAATAAATTGTGTATAAAAGATCCCTGCACTTGTAGATTTATTACAGCACTATTCATAATAGCAAAGATAAGGCCTCAACCTAAGTGTCCATCAATGAAGGATTGGATAAAGAAAATATGATATATTTATAAATATATCATGTTTTTAAATTCAAGTATACACACACACACCTGAAACAAATGAACATATATCTACATGCTGTAAGTTCTTTTTAATTAGCCATTAAGAAAGTTTGTGAAGCAAATTCAGCAAAATCAAAACATTTCCTTAAAATAATGTTATTTATTAACATTATTGTATGTATGTGTGTGTGTGTGTGTGTGTGCATATATCCCATGTATATCACACATAATGTGTACACATGGATATAGATATATATCACATATGTGTGTGTGTACACACACATAATATGTACACATTCTTTAATGGCCCATGTATGAAAACACGCAGTATTTGACTTTCTTTTTGAGAGTCATTTCACTTAAGGTATTGGCCTCCAGTTGTATACATATTGCTGCAAAAGACATGATTGCTTTTTAATGGCTGAGTATGTATGAGTGGTACACACACACACACACACACATCACACATATCTAAATCTGTACAATTGTATTTTTTTAAATTAAGAGTAGAAATTTAATGGTACTCAACATTATACTTAGTGTTTTCCTATTTAGAATTGATGAAGAAAGAGACAGTAGTTAAAATTGTGTTTTTTTTCTGAGAGGAAAATCTAATCCTCCCATATTTCATTTCTAGAACAGGAAGAAAAACATTTAAAAATTAGTAATCAAAGAGAAGTTACTAGATTAAAGACTGCCTATCAAAAAGATCTATAGTCCAGTATATATTTTTCTTCCAGAAATTTTAATAGCATTAAGCACAAAACATAGATTTGTACTCCCAAATAATTTTATTTTTTCAATAAAAAATGTCATGTGAGAATTATAAGGACACAATAGATAATATTTTCCTTTTATGTGTATCTTTCTTTGATTTACCTCCCCATCTTTTTAATCTTGGTTAAGGACATAGTATCAAGTTCAATTCCCCTACCATGCCAGAGTCCCAGGGCATAGCCTCCCAATAGCAATACCTCCATGGACTGCCCAAAGTATAGCACCATCTACCACTTTCTCACTGCTGACTGCCAGCAGCTCTTGAGTTCCAGTTTTAGTTATACTGTGAGGGAGGGGAGGCTAGAGAGTAGCCTTTTATTATCTGCAAGTTTAGGAATAAAATAAAGAATAAGTATTTTCCTAAGATCTAGTTGTTTTTTAGTGACAAGATAGTTTAAAAAATAAAACTGCCATACAGTGGCTGTGGAACCTACATTCAGATATTGAACTCTGTAAGTATATTACCCATATAAAAGTAAATTAATTAGAAATTATTAGAGTGACATAAGACAAATCAAACATGAATATTCAGTATGACTGATGTGAAAAACAAGGAACTACAAGGCCAGTTGCTTGGAAGACTGAACATGTTTCTTTGGCACTAAAAAATACAGAAGAGGACTAATATATAAAAATTAATACTGTTAACATCATGGCCACAGAATCAGAAGTACAGTAGAAATAAGGCAATGACCTTTGGTTGATCAACTTTGTAATATATAAAACTTAGAGTTTTCTGTGATTTTAAAAGTTACAATAATATGCTTCATCTTTTTCTGAATGATATTATTTTTAACATTCTGAAAATAACTTACTGTCTTCGTTTTTTTTAAATGTAAGTAGGCTTTCATTTTTTGGTATTATATTTTCAGTTATTTTGCTTCCACTTGTCAAAAATTCTTCACGTGTTTGGTCAAATTGTCTTGTAACCTCTGATAGTTTCAAATTTGAATTTGATTTTTTAAAGTAAAACAAAACTTAGTGGACCAAATTAAACATTCAGAAGTGCTTGTCATTCTATCTGTGCTTATTTAAAGGAATATTTGAAAAATTGTACTCTCATGCAATTAATTACCAACAAAATAAATCCTGTTGTATTTTGTTTCCTTAGAATGGAAGCAATTTCTACTCTTACTGTAATTATTAAGAAGTTTAAGATCTATGATAGCAATCAAAGTCTGGGAGTGCTTGCGGAGCGTAGTACTTTTTGCCATAGACACCCTGTTTTGGACGCATGTTGAAGTTTAGTGCTAGAGTGTTGGAGCTAAGAAAATTAGTCATTTTGGATTGGTTACATCCAAAGCTGAACTCATCATCTTCCTATTCAAACATGTTCTTTTTGTGCCCATCTCAGGTGATGTCACTATAACTCTCTCAGTTGCTTAAACCAGCAAACTTTTGGACCTTCACAGAAACAAAGTTTTCTGACCCCTGGCTTACACTAATCTTTGATTCACCTTTTTCCTCTTATGTTTAATTACCAACTTCTATTCAAATTTTTTATATAACTCATCATATCAAATCTGATTTCCTCCATTCTTACAGCCACAGTTCACGTCTTAACAATCCCTCCCTTTTGCTGTAAACTTACCTTTTTATCATTTTTTGGTTGTTGTTTCTACCCATTTCCTTCCATTCTAAACTCGAGCTGCTGAGCTGATGTTTCTAAATGATGTAAAGAAGATTATGAGTACTTAGAATCCTTCATTGCCTTTTCACTGCTAAATAATTTTATTTTCCATTGTTACCTGACCCACAGTATGACACCTAAGACTTTATATAGTCTGGTTTCAGACAGTCTCTTTAGCTTCCTTTCTCATTAATCTCTGCCTAAGCTCTGTCAGGTTAGCCCTTACAGAACTATTCTAATAAATATTTGCCTGAAACCCAGTGAAGACATACAGAAAATGGCAACAACGTAAGCTGAGAGAGAAAGACAAAGCTAAAAAGAGAAATAAGCAGTCTGGGCCCCTTACATTTTTAAACTTCATTTTTCATTTTTTAAAGGAAGAACAGCATCTGCACTCTTATGTTTTCTAAAATATGGTTTCTATATTTCTGTTCTGCAACAGAATTATTGTGTTCATCTTTTCTTGGTGCCATCTTCTCCCCTATTCTCTGATCTTTAGGATTGATATAGTTGTATTATTTTCCTAGTTGAGTTTCCCAGGAAATTATGTACATCGCTTATTTCTCTTTTTAGCTTTGTCTTTCTCTCTCAGCTTACGTTGTTGCCATTTTCTGTATGTCTTCACTAGGTTTCAGGCAAAGAAAGTATCATTTTCAAGTCAAAAAAATGGATATATCACAGAATATTTATTAGAATAGTTCTGTAAGGGCTAACCTGACAGAGCTTAGGCAGAGACTAATGAGAAAGGAAGCTAAAGAGACTGTCTGAAACCAGACTATAAAAAGTCTTAGAGGCTGAGACCTACTGGGCCCCATTCCCAGATGCTTAGTTAAGGCATCCTAAAGCCATAGGATGAGTTAGGAGGTCGGCACAAGATACAGGTCCTAAAGACCTTCTGATAAAACAGTTTGCAGTAAAGAAGCCAGCTAAAACCCACCAAAACCAAGATGGCCACAGGAGTGACTTCTGGATGTCCTCACTGCTCCATTCCTACTGGTGCCATGAGAGTTTGCAAATGCCATGGCAACATGAACGTCAGGAAGTTACCCTACATGGTCTAGAAGAAGGAGGATGAAGAATCTACCCCTTGTTTAGTGTATAAATAAGAAATGCTCATAAAAATGGGCAACCAGCAGCCCTCAGAGCTGTTCTGCCTATGGAGTAGCCATTCTTTCACTCCTTTCCTTTCTTAATAAACTTGCTTTCACTTTAAAAAAAAAAAATGTAAGGGGCTTACCAAAAAATATCTTAAATATTTAGACTTATATCTCTAGAAGTAGAATTGAGAGCTGGAAAGAATTTTAGGCATAGGAGTGCTGGGATACTATTTGTTGTTGTGATTGTGATATATTTCCTAGCACCATTTAAATTGTTGGACTGCACATATATTTAAGCTAAAAATAAAGAGGATAAGAGGCTTCTATTCCCCATAAGTTTTAAGGTTAAAGTACCAACAAGAATCCTTATATCATTGCTAATGAAAACAAATGAAAGTTCTAGAATATTAAACAGTATAAAACACCAAGAAATAATGATATTTGGAGTTTACACAGGAAAAACAAAATAAAGTTAAAATCTATGACAGCAATAACATAGAAGTTGGGACGTGGTGAAGGGAGATAAGATATGCGATAATCAGAAATCCACAAGAATATATGCACTTCAAAATGATAGAAGAACAAATTTCAAAAATAAGATAATATATACATGTAATCCAAAAGAAATAAAGAAATTAAGAAAAAAAGAAACTTCAAGACAAAGAGTAATGGAAATGATGATAAAACAATAAAAATAACTATTGTATACAAAATTAATCATTGTCAGACTGAACTTTTAAAAATGACAGTTTATAAAAATGTACCTCTAAAACCATATATAAAGAAAAGTTGAATATTTTGTACAGATGTTATACCTAGGAAACTAAGTCTAATTCTATAAACACCAAATACAATAGACATTGTTAAAAAGTGGAATTTAAAAGAATTAGTTTGTGACTATAAAAGTTCAATTATCTAGGAATTTACTATAATTTTAACTTACTACATACGTAATGTAGATTATATCTGAAAGTGGTATACACATATGTATAGGTGTAATAAAAGTTTGAGTATCATGCTAGAAGAGTGTATTAGGATGAGACTTACACATACCACTTTAATTTTAAAAATTTTTAGAAAGATAGATAGGCATTTAGTAACATAATTAGCAAACAGCCTAATGGATATATATAGAAAAATATATACAACTGCAGAATTCAAGTATTATAAGCAAATTCAAATTATTACATGAAATAAAAGAATAAAAAACCTATGAACTATGAAAGTATAAATCTTGTAATGCTATTTCATCATAATGTAATTTTATATATAAAAATTATCTGTTTTAGAAATAAATTAATTCTAATATTCATATCCAATTTTAAAAAACAGGGAAATTTTGAAATATTTAAAACTCAAAAGTAATAAAACACTATACTTGGTTTTGGGATGAAATTATATGAGGCTTACAGTACACATTGGATAATTATATAAAAAAGAAAACCATTAGAGATTAATGGTCTAATTAACCATTTGAAGAAATTAGAGAAAAATAATAAACCTAAAGGATTATCAAAGGACAGAAAAAGAAATGTAAGAACAAACATTAATGAAATACAAGATAATATAGTAGGAAATACAACAAAGAGGATCAACAACCTCAACATTATGACTCTAACAAGAATCTGGAAACAATCTCAATCCCTTTTTTTTTTTTTTCTATTGGGCGTTAGAGAGATAGAGGATAATGGAAATAAGACATTAAGGCTTTATAGCCTAAAAAATAAAACAGCCTTTATTAGCAGTTAACATGAATAGCTTAATTATGTAGAAAATTCTAAGAAATCTAAACCATCTCCCCCAAATCTCCTAAAACCAATAAATTACATAGAAACAAGTCTGATAATATATGAAGGATATATGAGGTCATCTATTATAGAAAATAACAATTCTGATGTCTATTTTATGTACTATTCTTGATATTCTCAAAATAAACTGATTACATTTGGAGTTTGGGTCAGTCTGGACTCAGATAAAAAGGTAGAGGCCACTGATCCATTGATTCAAACAAGAAAGAGGACATGACATACTCACATGATGAGCATGACACTAATATGGCACTGTAACAATTGAATAGAAAATCTGTTTCTCCAAAAGGGACAAAAAATGGTTTAGCTATGGAGGTAAACTGTGAATTAACTGTAAACTGCTGTGAAATTCTACACCATGGGATGGAAATATAAGTTTTAATTTTTGTTGCTGTTCCATAGTTTTCCTCCAGAGTGTCCCAGAAATAAACCAATTGCTCATCAGTAGTGCAAAAGGCAAAATTAAAGTGACTATAAAATTTTACTACCTTTAAGTGAAAATGTCATTGTTACATATGCTTTATTCTTGGTATCTTTGCCATCAATGTTTAAACTCATTTTCAATAGAAATGTTTCTTCTCAATTGTTACTATTTACTTAAAATATGACACGTATTTTCAATTCACATGAGATAAGGCTTCAAGCATGCTATATTATGAGCTTATTTCAGAATTAGTAAGATCCTTTTAATATTTTTCAAGAAATTCACCTAAGGAAGATTCAGGGGGGAGACAGTCATTATTGACCATTTGTATCCTGTTAATATGGTAGCATTTAGTCTTTAATATATTTCTTTGAAGTCAGGCTTTCTCATATATTTGATCTAATAAAAAATTGGGGCCTAGCAGATAAGAGTATATCTTCTGTTTCTCTGTATAAGCTCTGTTATATCCTTTTCTCAAGCCTTCTGTAGAAGTTGAAAAGTTATAAATTACTCCTGAAATTTACTGCTTTTTTTTTCCCAGAGAAGATAGCATCTGTGAATCTGAACTTTCTAGCATTTAGATCCTTCTACAGAGCAACAGTGTATTTACAATGGTTTATGTAATGAGAGTACTCTCAAAAATATCCATCATGAGGACTGTTCCAACACTTCTTGACAAGTTCCTTTGTTTCTTCTCAGCCAAATGTAAAACTTTATTAATTCATTTCCCCTTTCAGAATAATTTGTGCATTGATGGCAATTAGATTAGAAAATCACAAAAGTATATTACTTTTAATTGACCTTTTATTTCTTGTTAAATATAGAAAAACTGCCTTAATGTTATCACTTTGCAATTTTCTTCCTGGGTAAATTGAGTATGTCAGAGAAAAAATGTTTTATATAATACTTTCTGTCATTTTCATCGTTTACACAGCCATGAGTAGGAGAGTGGCTTTTGAAATTTATATGTAACTAAGTACAGTTGTAATAAAGTCTAAATTTCTTAATGCTGATTTGTATTCTAGCTTACAGTATTATTACATAGGCAACACTGCATTCTCTGAAACTGTCAATAGGCTATACTAATGTGTGGATCGCAGTGTTTACTTTGTGGAACATTTGTCACTAATGTAGAAAATCATGTGGCAGAAGGTTAAGTGGTTTCATTTTATTAATTGATTGTTACATCTTTTATTTTTAGTGATAGGTCCAAGCTAACAAAACTTAGTAGTTTATATTGTGAATTTACAAGGCAATTTAGAAAAACACCCTGCAATTTCTAGATTAGTAGGTGTAGGTAAAATGAAAAGTTCACCCAAATAAAATATCAAAGCCTTTGTTTAAAAGGCTCAAAGAAAAAATAATAACCATATTTTAATAACAACATTGAGATATCTTAAAGACTAATGAGGTAACTTAGGTTATATTTAATGGTAGGGATGAAAGGAGCATTGGGATCCCAAAAGGAGCAGTTATTTCAAGTGTACAAGAAGTCAGGATATAAAATATGAGTCTTAAAAATTATGAGAATAATAAGGAAATTAGCAAAAATAGCAAAGGGAAAAACAACATTTTAAGTCATCATAGATACTTAGAAATTTGAAATTGTTCTTTTTTAAAAAAAGTAAAAAGATAGTGGCATAATCACAACTAGTATTCAGTTTTGGTGAAATTCAGTCCTTTTTATTAATTGTCAAACTGTTGAAACAATGTACACAATTTGAAAAAGAGTGAACATAATTATATATGTTTAAATATTTTACTTCTAAGAAAAATATTTTTTTAAAAAGTGAATATATATATACTGACGAATTTATTTTCTTAATATATATTTTATTGCAGTTTAGGTTCTGGGGTGCATGTAAAGAACATGCAGGATTATTGCACAGGTACATATATAGCAATGTGGTTTGCTGCCTCCATCCCCATCTCCTATATCTGGCATTCCTCCCCATGTTATCCCTCCCCAACTCTCTACCCCCCACTGTTGCTCTCCTAGTGCTCCCCAAAACAGACCTCAGTGTGTGATGCTCCCCTCCCTGTGTCCATGTGTTCAACACCCACCTATGAGTGAGAACATGTGGTGTCTGATTTTCTGTTCTTGTGTCAGTTTGCTGAGAATGATGGTTTCCAGGTTCATCCATGTCCCTACAAAGGACAGGCACTCATTATTTTTTATGGCAGCATAGTATTCCATGGTGTATATGTGCCACATTTTCTCTGTCTAGCCTATCATTGATGGGCATTTGGGTTGGTTCCAAGTCTTTGCTATTGTAAACAGTGCTGCAATGAACATACATGTGCATGTGTCTTTATAATAGAACGATATATAATCCTTTGGATATATTCCCAATAATGGGATTGCTTGGTCAAATGGAATTTCTATTTCTAGGTCCTTGATTATATTTAATGAGAATAGCATCTGGATATGATGAGCTAGATATGATGTCTTAAGGTTAGATGTACTTTAAAACACTCAGGTTTCTTGTCACATGATGTTGAAAACTAAATATAAGAAAGTATGGGTCCTGAAATTACACCTTCCAGTGAAATAAAGCTTACTTTCAATTTGTCCTGATTTTATTATGAAATAATCAATAATGCTCTCAACATTCATTTTTTTTTCCAAGACAGAGAAGTGGCACTTCTCAGCATCCTTGACAGTAAGGAATAGCCAAACACTACTGAGTGGGGTTTAAAGTATAAATACATAAATGGCGAGATATGCCATATTTATGGCCAAGAAGACCAATATTATGAGTTTAACATCTCTACCAAGATATATGTATAGAGAAAATGCAATCTGAATCACAATTTCAACATTTTTCATAATTTTGTGACCACTTTCATACCAATGAAGTGTGAATAGATAGAAAATGGATGATATATAGAACTGGGTCATAAGAATGTGTTTCTCCAAGCTAACTCTCCTCTTTTCACTGTTTGCAGTCTGGTACAGTGATTCAGTTTCAATCATGCATACCATGGCAATGCTTTTGTTGGGCAACAA
Source organism: Cebus imitator (assembly GCF_001604975.1). Taxonomy (NCBI): domain Eukaryota; kingdom Metazoa; phylum Chordata; class Mammalia; order Primates; family Cebidae; genus Cebus; species Cebus imitator. Next base: position 2,709,732 of record NW_016107445.1, read on the forward strand.
ATGGAATCAACCTGGAACCTTAATTAGGTAATACAGCCAGCTCTCGTAAATCGATCACTTAGCTTGAAACTCTTATGTGGGCGATATGGTTAGGTTTTATGTCCCCATCCAAATATTAAATTGTAATCCCCATAATCCCCAAGTGTCTGGGGAGAGACCTGGTGGGAGGTAATTGGATCATGGGGACTGTTTCCCTCATTCTGTTCTCATGATAGTGAGTGAATTCTCCCTGAGATCTGATGGTTTTATAAAGGGCTCTTCCCCCTTCACTCTTCACTCTTCTCTCCCCTGCTGCCATGTGAAAAGGTCCAAGCTTGCACCCCTTTTCCGTCTGCCATTATTATAAGTTTCCTGAGGCCTCTGCAGCCAGGCAGAACTGTGAGTAAACCTTTTTCCTTGGGAAACAGCTTCAGTTTACCCACAGTCCCACGTGGCTGGAACTGTGAGTAATACGGTTATGGGCTACTACAGTGTGAAAGCAGACTAATACAGTGGGAAACTCCTCTTTTCTCCGAGTTATTTTTATTTTAGGATACTTTATTATATTAGTTTGAATTGTAATTCACTGGTTCATAGAAGTCAACATGACTTGGTCTCGCCAATGAAAAGTGACTGAGGATAAAATTCCTTTCAGAAATATTGCTTTGGAAATCAGCTTAGTGCTCATTGTGTTATTTTTCTTTCTGTGTTATAAGAATATTAATGTTCCAGAGATATTTTTCTGTCAAATTCGTTCTGGACTAAAGACAGCATGGAGCAAGCCCTAAGAGTATATTATGAATGCATAGCATGTTGGCATGTATTAAGCCTTTGTTATTGTAAGGTACTGAGATTTGTAGTTTTTCAGTAGCTGCAGCATATCCTTGACCCTCTGATTAATTTAAGAATATTATTTTGAACCCTGATTGATATAATCCTACTTAGTCATTTAATAGTTTTTAATCAGTTTTGCTGTGGTAAAATGATAAGTGAAAGTCAGTGACTGCTTCTCTATAGAGTATAAAACCAAAAAATACCAAATGCAAAATATTTTTCTTGCAGATGTCCTAGAATATATTATCTACAAATTTAATGGAGAAAAGGTAATACATAGATCAATTATACACAATTGATAAAATCCAAAGTTAATGAACTAAGAGAGTAAGTATAAAAAAGTATAAAATCCAAAGTTAAATGAACTAAGAGAGTAAGTATAATGAAGAAAGCTGAGATTTAAAGAGCATTGGTGGGTTTCTCATTTTAATTAGGAAGTATAGAGGAATAGTTAATAAAGAAATTAAGAAAATAGGTCAAAAATAATGCTGAATCAATATTGAACCTGGAAAGAAAGGCCGGAAATGGGAGGATGACTAGCTGTGCTGTTTGCAGTACAAACATGAATGCAGTTTCGAAGAAAAGAGGGATAGGAGATGCTTTTGAAGAGGTCATTGGACACTATCACATATGTGACCTCAGACAAAACCGATTTAGCATGAGCCCAGGAAAAGCTAAATGGAAATAGCAGGAAAAGATTATACACTCCAAGTATTTGGAATTGGAAAGAAAGCTAAATGAGAACAATAAGAGGAGAGGATAAAAAAGCCAAACAAAAGCATTTCAAGGATCACTGGAAATGCTTGAAAGCAGAAAAAAAAATTGACAGAGAATGATTAGAGAGTGTAAAGTGATGAAGTTTGAAATCACCTCTCTATAGGTGAAAAAAGCTGGGAAGCCAAGACGAGCAAGGTGAAGCAAGCTCAGATTTCTGCATCTGAAGTGCAGGAAAAAGAGAGCAGAAGAGGATGTAGAATCAGGGAGCAGCTACCAATATAGAAAATAGTGGAAATACAGCTGATTCCAAAGCATATGTATATATTATTATTCTTTAGGTGTCTTGAATGAAATATTCTAACTACACATTATGCTTTCCCTTCATGAAGTAATATAAACACATTCCTGCTTGATTGCAAGAATCAGCTAATTTTTTCAAGCTTACTTTATGCTTCATTTTTAACAACTATTGAGAAATGCAACACACACTGAGAAAATGTACATGCATAAAACCTCTATGTACAGATTAACAAATGCTTATAAAATGATCTTCCATGTAACCACCCAGTTGGTTACAAATAAAACACTGGAAGCTATCCCCAGACCCTCTTTTTGTCTTTTCCTTTTCACAACCACCTCCAGCCCCTCCCTGCAGGTAGCCACTATCACGTGCTGTAATTACTAAAGTGTCAAAACAGGCTTATCATCATAACTGCTTTCTTAAACCTTAAATAAGTTTTACCAACTTTTTTTTTTTTTTTAATTTTGAGTTTTGCTATTGTTGCCCAGGCTGGAGTGCAATGTCGAGAACTCAGTTCACTGCAACCACCACCTCCAGGGTTCAAGCAATTCTCCTGTCTCAGCTTCCCGAGTAGCTGGAATTACAGGCACATGCCACCATGCCTGGCTAATTTTTCTATTTTTAGTAAAGACGAGGTTTCATCATACTGGTCAGGCTGGTCTCAAACTCCTGATCTCAGATGATCCACCCATATCGGCCTTCCAAAGTGCTGGGATTACAGGTCTGAGCCACCACCCTGGCCAGTTTTGCCAACTTTTAAGCTGTATATAAATTGAAATATTTAGGATGTATTATTTATGACATTTCTTTTACTCAACATTATGTTTATAAAATGCAACAATGTTAATGCATTGCTGTTTACTTATTTACTGTATTATCCTACTGGATGATTTCTCCACAATAGTGCCATTTAATGCTGATGAAACTTTGAGTTATTTCTAATTCAGAGGTCTTACAGGTAGTATAATTATGTACATTTTGGGGCCAAATATTCTGGAGAATTTATGAGTGCACTCATCAGAATTCTGGATCAAGTTTTGTTTTTTGTACTAGACAATGGCAGTTGGTTATACAATGTAGATTCTGAATAACAGTATAATAGAATTTCTGTTGCTCCACATACTTGTCACCAGTTGGTTTTGTCAGAATATGAAATGCTACCTTTCTTTACTGTTCACAATTTTAAGTAATTGCAATCTTGAACTGTATTTTAGTCATGACTAATGAGATTAAACTTTTATTTCTGCAAAGTTGATTTGGCTCCTCTTTTGTAAGTATGTTTGCAGATTTTATAGATTTGTGGTTATTTTTCTTATTTTTATATAAGTCTATTTTATTTTCTTATGCATGATATTGAGTTGTCCCAGCACCATATATTAAAACAGATGTTCTTTTTCCACTGATCTACAAAACCTCTCTCATTTGGAAGTATACAAAGTGTGTAGGTTTGTTTTTGAGATATCTTCTCGTTTTGAATTGTCAATCCAAGAGCCAAAATATTAACTATATTTACTATAGACAATAGAATTTCTTGTTTTCCAGCAAAGCAAGTCCTCCCATTTTTCTTATCCTTCTCTAGGAATACTCTAGGAATACCATGGATAACCTTATTTTGCATTTTCCAATTTGCAAATGAGCTCAGCTTGACAATTTTCACATGCACAAATTATCACATACCAGTTGAGATGGTACTGTGTACATCAATTGGGGTAGAGATATATAATATATATAATATATTATATGTAATATATATTATATATCTATATATCATATATATCTCTGTATATTATATATAATATATATTTTATATATTATATATTATATACATTATATATAATATATAAGATATATATAATATATATTATATAATATATATAAAATATATAACATATATAACTTTACATTTTATATATATACCATAATATATATATAAAATGTAAAATTTACAGCACAGCAATATATCCATTTGTTGATACATATTTTTAATTACTCGCATTAAAGATTTCCATTTTTCCTTGTACAGAGCTTGCAAATCTGGTATTACATATATTTTTAGGTAAATAGTAGTTTTATGCTAGTTAAATTTTAAGAGTTTTGTAGCTGTTACTGTTGCTGAGACACATAAAATTACATATAAGTTCTGTATTGATTTTTAAGGTCTTCTTAGTTTTAATGCTTTATTAGCTGTTTTCTATGTATATAGTCATATAATTTCCAAATAATGATAGATTATATTCCTTTTTTTCCAATCCTTATACATTATATTTATTTTTCTAGCCTCACATTTTGGCCATGCCACTTAATAAAATGGCAGTAGGCATCAAGAGAAACTTTACCTTGTTTTATATCTCTAGGAAAGTATTCCTAAAGCCTCACTATTAAAAAGAATGCTTGTTGTAGGTTTTATTGCAGATAAACTTTAAGAGAATAAAGAAGTCCCCATATATTAGTTTACCAAGAGTTCTTTTTAATCTTGAATTGATATTAAATTTTATTAAGTGACTTTTCATTGCATATGCAAAAATCATTATATATAATTTTTATTTTTAACACACCAACTTTTTCTTATTAAATTTCCCATCAAATTAATTACAGTTATTTTAACATAATTTCTAATACCTGGAATAGTTTAGGATTCATGTTCAATGGGAAGATCAGACTTAATTTTTCTCTTAGTGTTTTCTCTGCCAGGTGTTGATATAGTTTTACGGTAACCTCATGGAACTATGTGACTAATCCTGCTTTTCTATTCTATAAGAGTTGCATTACCTTGGAATTCCTCTTTTCCTATTTTTTAAAGCTAGATCCTTTTAAGAATTCACCAGTGAAGCCATTGTACCTGTATTTTCTTCATGGATATATTACTACAGTCTAGATTTTCAAAAAACTATAGTATTATAGATATTTCTCAGTTCATCTGGAGACAGTTTTACTAAGTGTTTTTTATAGCAATTGTTTATTTTAATCTAAGTTTCAAATTTTTGATGTATGTCTCTTCTGTGGTGGTAAAGACCTTTGAAAATCCATTCCTTTATAAAAACAAAAATAAACAAAATTTGACAAAATTGCCTTTTTTTAAAAGCATGGAAATTAAAGACTTGCAACAATTTAAGCAATATTTCTTCAAGAAATGCTTCTGATTCTTGGCAAGAACATTGAGCTTTGTGGCATTTAACTTTCCCTATTCTCATCTTACTCCCTAGCTCCGTAGTACTCTTGCAAAACGGCACACTTGGAATTGTGGCACTTATAAAACCTGGCAACACAGAAGCTGCTAAAAGGGGCAGACTAAGTATATAGGACCTCAAACACCTCATCCACAGCAAACTGAGGATGACCCCATTCATAGGGCTTATTGTTATTTGACCTGATTCAGAGCTCAGTCAGTGGCAAAAACACTATCCCCAGGATGTTTGCCAAAAACTGTAAGTGGCAATTGTTTAACATTACAGCAACTTGAAATGATTGATATCAGTTAGAGAAAAAAACATAGAAAAAATTGTCAAAAATGTATGAAATGACAGTTTGGAATAAGATGCCCATGAGGGATTTTGAAAAGTTATGATATACTTCTTGAAACATAAGTCACCAAACCTATATCCAGAGCTATGTGTATACCTGGAAAATATCTGGAAAACTGATAACCTCTCACCTCTCTCTGACCCTGAGTTCCTTTACAAGTAGGAAGTAAAAGCTAAGGAGGGGTTTTAAATTGCTGAATGGTTGGAAATGTGTTAAACACATGCACATGCAGTCCTTTTACATATAAGGAAACATCTGTTTAATCAGCCGACAACTAAGCAAACCAAACAGAGGTTTCAGTAGCTGCAGATAAGAGAGAATACAAACTTTCTATTATTACTCCAAGATGGTAACTTAACAAACCAACAACAAACAACAAAAACACTAGGGAATAAAGTAATTTGATTTTTCCCAGGTTTCCCAGTATACTCTTTTAAATAATTACCTCCCTACTTCCCTAAAAAACAGTCTTTAGTGAAAGATATCTGTTGAAGATGTTAGGATTCACCATCCCTATAACATATAACCACAATGTCCAATATAACATCAAAAATTACAAGATACATTAAATAGATAGACTTCCAATTTCTGCTTGGAATGTAAAAAGCTGGAAAGTGTATTGTTTCCAATCCTACAACAAAAAAGCAGTACAAATTGCTAGGTAATAAATTTTCTTGAATTTAGCTCATGTCTCAGAGAAATCAACTAATCAGTAATCTATAGAAAGGCACTTGGAAGTGAAAAAAGACCCTAACACTTGCTTAACTTGAGCAAACATCAGTAAACATTAATTAAATTAATTAAGCTAGAATTTTAAATTCATCCTCGAGGTTCAAGTGTACACGAACAATAGATATAGAATCCTTAAGGGCCGTGGATTTTAAGAGAGTTTGAAGCCACATTGCACAATCTCCCTGTATCCCATTGGGCCTCGACAGGCACTGACAAAAATGATGAGTAAGAATTTGGGGGAAAAAATACATTTTTTATAATGTATAACCAAAAGAGTAAAACACTGGCTTCTGAAACGAGGTCAAATATCAAGGCAGACATCATCATTCCATTTTATTGGTGATGGTTTTCTGAGTCTCCTTTGTAATCACCAGTACCAAAAAGTACATAGCTCATGAGATAAAGTAAAAACATCCTAGAAGCTTTCTAGGAAAATTTTATTTACCAATAAAAATCAGACATTTCAAACAGATTTTCTACTTCCTCTCAGAACTCTAGTGTGAGATAATTAAATATCTTTATTACTCAGGATGTTTATAATTTTATAAATTATAAACTATTTATAAATGATACAATGACAATGATCCTAACCTTTACTGAAACTTTACTGTGGTAGAAGCTCATCAAAAAGAGTAACAATTCATTCAATAGTTGGAAAAATACTAATTGGATAACTACTTTTTTATGATGAATTGTGCTCTAATACAGGAATACATTGGCAAGGAGGCCCACTCCCTGTTCTACTGCAATTAAGAATAATGATGATCATGAATTACTCATGATGGTAAGAAAAATAGATTATCTTGAGGACAGTATCAAAGCCCACATAGGCATTTTCCATGGGCTTCTAGCCCACCCCTGTGTTTTACTTCCTATAATAGATCCAAGGCTTCTTGAAGCCCCAAGTTAGCCTCAACTGACCTGAGATTCTATCACAGCACTGAACCAACTACAGAGGACCCCAGGCTTGGAGCATGTTCCAGTGCCATGCCTATTACAGGGCTTTGCCAGACAAAGCCAGTCTTTGAAAACTGAAATAGCTACTTCTTCAAATGAAGAGACACTGATGCACAAACACAAGGAACAATATCAATCAAGGAGACATGACATCAACAAATACACAAAATAAGCTGCCAATAACTGATCCAACAGAAACAGAGATATATTAATTTCCAACAGATAATTCAAAATAACTGTTTTAAGAAAGCCCTGTGACCTTAAAGAGCAGGTAAGGAAAAATTCCAAAAGATGAGAAAACAATGTGAATAGAATGAAAATTTTAATAGAAAGATTGAAATAATTATTTTTACAAAGCAAGCAGAAATCCTAGAACTGTAAAATACAGTGAACAAAATTTAAAAATGTAATATGTAATATCAACATCAGAATTTTGATTAAGTGGAAGAATTTTGATCAAGCAGAAGAGAGAGAGAATCCTGCAAGCAGCAAAAGAAAACGAAAAATATTTAAAAGGATTTCAATATGACTAGCAGCATGTTTCTCAGCAGAATCTTTATAGGCCAGGAGAATAGGATGATATATTTAAAGAATTAAAGAAAAAACAACTTACCAGGAATCTATAGTAAAGCTGTCCTTCAAAAATAAAGAAATAAAGACTTCCCGAGACAAAACATAAAAGATTACATCACCACCGGGCCTACCATACAAAACATGCTAAAGGGGGTTATTCAATTTGAAGGAAAAGAACACTAATGAGTAACACAAAAACACAAAGTATAAAACTCACTGATAAGGGTAAGTACACAATCAAATTCAGAATATTATAATACTATAATGATAAAGTGTAAAACACTAAATCCTTAATACAAAGGTTAAAAGACCCAAATAATATAAATAGCTACAATAACTTAAGAGATATGCAATATAAAAAGATGTAAATTATGTCATCAAAGTTTCAAAATATGGAGGGAGGAGTAGAATAAGTGTAGATGGTTTTGTTTTTAAATCTGAATTAAATCATTCGCAGCTTAAAATAGCCCATTATAAATATTAGATATATTTTATAAGCCTTATTATAACCACAAAGCAAAAACTTAGAGTAGATGCACAGAAACTAAAAAGCAAGGAATCAGAATTTACCACTGAAAAAAAGCCACAAAATAGGACGAGAGAGTCTACAAAACAATATGAAAGAAATTAACAAAATGCCAATAGTAAGTTTTTACCTATTAATACCTACCTTGAATGTAAATAGGTTAACTTCTCCAATCAGAAGATACAGTGTGAATTAATAGTTTTTAAAAACACAAACAAGACCCAAATATTTGCAGCCTACAGGAGACTCACTTTAGCTTTAAGAACACACATAGACTGAAATTAAAGTGATAAAAAATGATATTATGTGATAATGAAAACCAAAAAAAAAGAGGCGTACCTATACTCATTCAAAAGGAAATAGAGAAGTTCAAACTCTAAAAAGAGAAAAAGGATATTATATACTGAAAATTATATCAGCAATGAGAATATAACAATTATAAATACATATTCACCCAACATGGAAGCACCTAAGTATATAAAACAAATATTAAAACTAAAGAGGGTAGACTGTGATACAATAATAGTAGGAGGTGTCAATACTCCACTTTCAGCAATGAACAGATCACCCAGACACGAAATCCATTAAAGTCAAAATTAAACTACATTGTAGATCAAACTAATAGACATATGCAGAATTCCATCCAACAGCTGCAGAGTACGCATTCTTCTCAATTACACAAAGAACGTTTTCCAGGATAGATTGATCACAATTTAGGCCACAAAGCAGATATAAACAAAATTAAGAGAATTTAATCATATCAAGTATACTTTGGGCCATGATAATGTAAAACTAAAAGTAACAGAAGAAACATGGGAAAATTCACAAATACATGAAAGTTAAACAGCATGCTTCTAAAAAAAAAATAGGTCAATGATGAAA
>NW_016107445.1:2725324-2806868 GCF_001604975.1 Cebus imitator
ACGGCGTCCACTCACCCTCTGCGCTTTCACTGGGAGCTGCAATCCTGAGCTGTTCCTAAATGGCCATCTTGGATCCACCTTGATAAATTCTTATAAATAAATTCTTATAGATAAATTCTATAAGAAATTGATAAATTCCTGAACACATATAACCTATCAAGAATAAATTGTGAAGAAATAGAATATCCTAACAAACCAATAATGAGTAAGAAGATTGACATAATAATAAAGGCTAGGACTTGATAGCTTCATTGCTGAACTCTATCAAATATTTAAAGAAAAACCAAAACCAATTTTCTTCATAGTTCCAGAAAATTGAAGAGGAGGGAATACCTGCAAACTCATTTTATGAGGACATCATTATTCTTATATTGATAAGATAAGGATACAGCAGCAAAAGAAAGCTACAGGCCCAAATCCCTGATAAACATAAAAATCCTCAACAAAATATGAACAAACCAAATTCAGCAGCACATTAAAAATCATTTATCATGATCAAGTGGGATTTATTTCAGAGATGGAAGCATAGTTAAAATATGTATAATAATGAATATATCACAATAACAGACTAAAGAAAAACAATAATATATAATCATTTTAATAAATGCAGAAAAAAATTGACAAAATTTAACATTCTTTTATAAGAAAAACTCTCAACAGATTATGTAGGAAAGAGATGTTCCTAAACGTAATAAAGTTTATATAAGACAATGGAGAAATCTGAAAGCATTTTCTCTAAGATCTGGAGCTAGACAAGAATGCCCGCTCTTACTACTTCTATTCAATATAATACTGGAAGTGCTACTCAGAGCAATTAGGAAAGAGAAAATAATAAAAGGCATCTAAAGTGGAAAGAAAGAAGTTAAGTTTTTCCTGTTTACAATTGACATGGTATTACACTTAAGAACCCTATAGAATACACACAAAAAATGTTAAAATGTATTTAAAAATTTAATAAATTTGCAGGATACACAATATAAAAATGAGTAACATTTTATACACCAACAAAAAACTATCTAAAAAATCAAGGCCAGGTGTGGTGACTAACACCTGTTATCCCAGCACATTAAGAGGCCAAGGCAGTAGCATCACTTGAGCTCAAGAATTTGACACCAGCCTGGTCAGCATAACAAGACCTCATTTCTACTAAAAATTAAAAAAAAAAAAATAGTTTGGCATGGTAGTGTGTGCTTGTAGTCCAAGCTACTTGGGAGATTGAGATGGAAGGATCACTTGAACCTGATAGATCAAAGCTGCAGTCAGCTAATGACTGTGCCACTGCACTCCAGCCTGAGTGACAGAGAGAGACCCTGTTCCAAAAAATAAACATTTAACATAAAAAAGAAATCAAGAAAACAATGCCATTTATAATAACTACAAAAGTAAAATAGGAAAAATTAGGTAATAGCTTATGATGGTCTTAATTTGCATTTCCCTGATGATTAGCAATGCTGAGCATTTTTTTCACATACGTGCTGATGATTCATCGTTTGTAAGTCTTCTTTAGAGAAATGTCTATGAAAAAAATGCTCAGCATTGCTAATCATCAGGGAAATGCAAATTAAGACCATCATAAGCTATTACCTAACACTTTATAGGATTGTTATCAAAAATAAAGCAACAAGAGTTGATGAGGATATAGAAAAAAAGGCAACCCTAGCATACTGTTGGTAGGAAGGTAAATTAGTATAGCCATTATGAAAAATGGTATGGAGGTTCCTCAAATTTTTAAAAATAGAACTACCACATCCTGGGATCTCACTATGGGGTATATATATACTGAAGAAACAGAATTCAGTATATTGAAAGGATATTTGCACTCCTGTGTTCACTGCAGCATTATTTGTGATAAAAAGATATGGAATTAACCTAAGGGTCCATTTACAATAGCTACAAAAGTAAAATACTTAGGAAAAAAATTAAACCAAGGAGTTAAAAGAGCTCTACCCTAAAACTATAAAACATTGTTAAAAGAAATGGAAGAACATATAAATAAATAAAAAGGCATGTCTTATTCATTGATTGGAAGAATTAATATTGTTAAAGTGTCCATATTATCCAAAGAGATCTACAGATTCTATGCAATACCTATCAATGTATTAGTCAATGAATGGCTAGAGAAAATATGGTACATAAACACAATGGAATACTATTCAGCCACAAAAAGAAGGAAAATCTTGTTGTGATAACAGAGATGAACCTAAAGGACATTACGTTAATTAAAGTAAAACAGGCAAAGAAAGACAAATACTGACTCATATATAAAATCTCACCCATATATAAATCTCACTCATACATAAAATCTAGAATAGTTGATTTCATAGAAGAAAAGTTGACTGGAGGTTGCCAGGAGCTGGCGAGGTTGTATGTGTGATGTGTGTGGTTGAAGATACATTAGTCAATGGCTACAAAACTTCATTAGATAGGTGGAATAAGCTCAAGATACCTATTTAACAACATAGTGACCATAGTAAAACAAAATTGTATTATTAAAAAATGCTGAGAGTAGATGCAATGCATTCTTACTACAGAAATGACAATAATTATGTGAGGTAATGCATATGCTAATTAGATGGAGCTAGTCATTCCACAATATATAAATACTTCAAAACAATATGTTGTTTAAGGTAACTACATACAGTATTAATCTGTCAATGTAAAAATGAGATAAAATTATGTTAACAAAAAGTTTTTTATCAAATTATTTAAAAATTAGTATCTTTCTTTCAATACATCCAACTTTAATTTTTTATTATAATTATATAGTTTTGTATTAAAACAATATTAATTTTCCCTAATAGATTTTGACTAACAATTTTTCTTTGGCTTTCTAATTTTAATTTACCTTTTTGTTAACTGAGAAATACCTTTACTTAATATTTTTTAAGGATATAGTTATTTTAGTTTTTGACTACTAAACTGAGGCTATCTTTTTCTTGCTTTCATAAATGGAAATTTATCTGGATATACATTTATTGCATCAGAAACTCATTTTCTTCTAATATTTTTTGTACGAGTAGGAAATCAGATAGATGGTTATTTCTAGCAGTATTTTTTTCAATATGAATGCTTACAGGATAATTTCTGTTGAATTTTAATTTCAACATTATGTCAATGTGCATAGAGCTGTGGGTATCCTGTAATTAATTCCACAGATAATTATGTTCCGTATTCTCAGTTTCATTTTCAAAAACATCTGGTTTGTTTTTTGCTATTATCTTTTGACTCATTTTCAAATCCTTAGCCTAGGTTTCTGAGTCCTGAGTAAACTTTGCAAATTCGTTCACTGTATCACTTGTTTAACTTGTGCATTGTCAGTTCTGCTCATTACACTACTGTTGATTTTAATTATCTTACTCAATTTTAAGTGATAAAGAGTAGAGATGGAAAGAGGTTCACTTTATTTTAGGCTGGACTTCTGTTTTCACATGTATAGGCAGCCAATTTTATATCTCATGACATTCCTTTGAAAATTGCAGTTTATATGATTTTAGCTTGCTTAATAGATACACAAAATAATAAGAACAACAATACTAGTGTTGTTTTTGTTGTTATTGTTATTTTAAATCTTTTAAGATGTTTTCATAGGCTAGAGTGAGATTGCCACTGAGAATATAGGGAATATTAGAATAAACTCTAATGGTTTGTGTCTGTATGAAATTACCCATTTCTTCCCCTTAAACAGCTAATCTAATTTGACTAGGGAGAGTATGATATTTTCTGAGATGCATTTTTTATTCTTTACAACAACAAAGTCTTTCACTATGTGTATCATTCTTGCACTATCTGTGCTGCTAGTGACTGGGTTTCTAAGGCATATAAGATGTACATGTTAACCCAGAATCCACTTTGTATACTCAGCTCTCTCTATATGTAATTCCAAAGGCTAGATAACAGGTAGTCACTTACTTTGAACTCTATATTCCTGTTCAGCCAATAGGGAGCGTCCATTCTTCTGGGATTATCAAACTACCAATAATAATATTTAGTCTCCATTTGACTCATTATGTATATTAGAAGATAGAAAAAAAAGGGTAATTAAAATCTTTAATCGCCATGCTGCGAGAATTGATCTGAATCATTTCTTGGACTTGATATGGCTGTTTTTAATGGAAATTAATAAGGTAATGTTTTAACCAAAAGAAAGTTTGGGCATTATGGTGTTTTCTTCAATACCACTTACAGAGATACTTATTATTCCACCTATTTTCAAACTGACCTGACTACAAAAGTACTACTGTGTTGACTGCAAATATTTGTCTCTTTGTATAGTAAAGCTACCTATAGATTTATAGACCGAGTTTTTGAACTTCTGACTTAGTAGCATTAGAAGTCTAAAAATTTATAACATACCTAGCACTTCAGCAACCACAAAAAAGCCTTTGAAACTAAAAATACTTCTTAAAATGATTACTGTAGATATACCAAAATCTAATTGTAGATGTTTGTAAATTAATGTTTTATCCAGGAAACATCTCTTACTGTCAAATTACTTCAGCTGCACAAAGAAGATTGATCATATTTAGTAATTAAAAATAATTCTGATAGATAATGAATGGGAATATAAGATTAAGTAGCATTACGTGTGGGAAATTTATGTCATGAAATTTGAGTATTAGACAAAAGATTTTGTTACAAACAAGATCCTCTCTTATCTGTCAGTATTTAAGCTAAATGATGGCAATTCACCTGTGATTGTCTTTGCTTTGCCAATATCATGTTACTTACAAAAGGAGTTAAAAGGGTTATTTAGATTTCTTAATGAAAATTTTCTAGGAAAAATAAAGTTGATTTAATACAAAAATATACTCACAGGAGGACCTGCCAATTTTTAATTTGGCCTGTTATGTCAAACTTCAATAAGGCCTTTTATGTGTGTGACCAATCATAGAAAACTTTTGTCCTTCCTGTGTAAACACAGAAGACCCTGGTTGATAAAAAGAGTCTTTGAGTACCCATTCAAATAGGAAACTTAATTTATACCTCCACTTCTTTGAAGACAGAATATGAGTAAGGCATAGGAGCTTCTAATAATACTGTATAAGAATCACAAGTTTAAAAGTATAGTTCATCAGATTTTATGGACAACATGGAAAATCCTAGAAAATCCTGCATGGGAAATTCCATTCCTGCTGCTATTGCTTATGGAAACACCCTCTTTGTTTTGTCCAGAAATAATTATGCTATGGATCAAGGACATATAAAAGAAGTACATAAGAGTGGACCATATAATATTCCCTATAACGACATTCTATTTGATATCCTTAAAAGTTGTAGCTTTTTTGATTTATAGGTTTATGAAATTTTGAAGCAAAAATGTCATGATTTTTTAAAAAAAGAAAAGAGAAATTACACTAGGAATAAAAATATTTAATGGAAAAGAGATAAAATTTATAGTAGGAAGATAAATAAATTGATTTAGTGGTTGAAAATTTGGGAACAAATGTGTATGTTTATATGTTGGAAATTATTTCTTAAATTATGTAGATTATATATAAAACCCAGCTTCCATAGCAAGTTATGACTGCATGTATAGGAAAGATATTACTGTCAATAATGAAGTCATTATTTAGGTCAGATTTACATGTGAAACAGTGAATCATCTTAATCTGTTACCCTTTATCTGAGATTGTAAGTTCATAAGGACAAGGTCCAGCTATTTCATTATTTCATTATAGACTAGATTTCAGTCATCATGTGGCATTACATTCTGCTGGAAGGATTTTCCCAGAAACAGAGTCTGGATTCTTGTTCTCCTATAAAGTATGTGTAGTTTTAAAAGTTAATTCTGAACAAAGAAATGTACAGAACAAGAATCTAGTGGATTAAATAACAACATAATCATTCTTGCCTATGTCTGTCTGTCTTCCACTCAGGTCAGACCATATAAAATTTATATGATGTATTAATATGAGGATTAAATATCAGAATCAGTTGAACCAACTTCCTTACTAAATTAATAGAACTACATATCTGGATATGACACAAGATAATCTTATTTTTCCAATGTTTTCATATAATAGAAATTTCTATACTTGTACAAAAATTGGAAGAAGAAATCTACCATCTTATGAAATTTACAGAATTATAATACAAGGGATATTGTGACAGACTATAAATCATTAATTAACTCAATCCTTTTGTGTCTTAATTGTTTATCCATTTTTTACTCGTTTGCTGTCCAGTTTCTCTCCTGCCTTTTCATAACATTAGTTAAGATGCTTTTGGACATATCAGAAATCCCAACTTAAAGTGGCTTCAAAATAAAGTCATTGTGATGGTTAATTTTGTGTCAACTTGGCTAGGCTTTAGTACCTGGTTATTTGGTCAAATACTGGTTGAGATGTTGCTATGAAAGTATTTTTTACATGTAATTAAAATTTAAGTCAGTACACTTTGAATAAAGCAGATTACCTTTCATAATGTGGGTGGACCTAATTCAGTCAATTAAAGGCCTTAAGACAAAAGACTCATGTCCGCAGGAGGACATCAGGAATTTTGCCTCTAGACTGCCTTTGGGATCAAAGTGCAAATCAACTTTTCCCTGGGGTGGCTTGCCAGCCTCCACAATTGCATGAGCCAATTTTTAAAAAATTTATCTCATTCTCACATCTACTGGTTCTGTTTCTCTGGACAATTCTGAGTAAAGCAATCATTTTACATTGTAGACAAATCCACAGAAGGAACAGAAAAAAACACAGACCTGGTTTTATTTCTCTTGATTCTCTGAGTTGCAATCACTTCTGAATGTTCTTACTCTGTCTCCAAGAAAAAACAAGATTCCTGCCATCAAGAAAGAAGAACCCCAAGTCATAACATGAACGTCATTTTGTACAATGTAATTTAGCCCAGTAATGTGATGTGCTCATGAGAACCAACTAGTTGTTGTTTTGTTTTCATCTAATTTCTTTAAATAATCACTGGCCAAGAATATGGGATTTGATTACAATTGGTTTTGATAACTGTGACCCACTCAGGAACCCATTTTAATATCAGATTCAATGAAGCATTCATTACATTGTAGGAGCATAGGTTTCTGAAAGTCATTTGTGTGCTTTTAGGAAGAAAGAAGTAGAGAAGAAATGATAGGTAGGAAACAAATTATGACGAGTCTTTTTAATCTACATTGATAAATTATATGACCTATTTTCCAGGCTATTCAGCTTTCCTTTTTAACTTGGAATTATTGTGATACTACAGGTAACCTTGAAAGATCACCATTAGGCTTTGCGTATTTTCCACACAAACCCTAAGGAAAAAGCAAAAATAAAACCTTAGAAGACTGTCTTTCCAATCTCCTAGTAGTACAACTGTTTACTTTTTAATTGATATATAATAGTTGTATCTATTTTGGGGGTACATGTGCTATTTTGATACCTGTATACAATGTGTGATGATGAAATCAGGTAATTGGGATTTACATAACTTAAAGCATTTATTACTTATGTTGAGAACATTATAATTCTTCTCTTCAAGATACTTTGAAATATACAATAAATGGTTGTTAGCTATAATTTCCCTACTCTACTGTAATGGCCAAGGCAAGATAACACATTGTTAACACATTTTTGTTACAGTAATTTTCCTACTGTAATATCGAATACTGTAACTTATTTTGGTAATTGAAACATGCTCTTTGAGGACAGGAATTTCACTTTTAAAACAACTTTGGGCCGGATGTGGTCACTCATGCCTGTAATCCCAGCACTTTGGGAGGCTGAGGCAGGCAGATCATGAAGTCAAGAGTTTGAGACCAGCCTGACCAACAGAGCGAAATCCTGTCTCTATTAAAAATACAATAATTAGCCAAGTGTGGTGGCTCATGCTGTAATTTCAGCTACTCAGGAGGATGAGGCAGGAGAATCGCTTGAACCCAGAAGGTAGAGGTTCCAGTGGTGAGCTAAGATCGAGCCACTGTACTCCAGCCTGGGCACGACTCTGTCTCAAAAAAAAAAAAAACACACACACACAAAAAAACTTTGTTCATTTCTTTTATTTGTATACAATTATAAATGTTTACTCTTATCCTCTTACTTTTCCCAGGAATTAAGAGAATAAATGCAGAGTCATTAAACATTAAAAATTGAGGTGATTCACTTCAAATTTAATTGGAATACTGGTCAAAGTTATTTAGATTATTAGTTTTTAATTGTTAAATTTCTTTACTTGGTTTCAATAAAGAGCAAGTTGTAAAAAGCTAGGTTTTCTTTAACAGGAAAGTGCTTCCACCTGCAACCTAGCAAGGAGAGAGATACCTCAATCAAAAAATACCCTAGAAGAAAATATAGATCTTAAAAAAACAGTTACACGATTGCACAGTAAGCACAGACTGTATATATTATTACCCTCAAGGTTTAGTTACTGAACCTTGAAAGTTTCAAATTTTATTTTCAGTAAAAAGCAACAAAATTTCATAAACAGAGTTAATTGCACACATTCACAAAATGCCCTAGAGGATTTAAATTACAAGCCCAAGTTTCATTATTAATACCTAGTTCATCTTATCTGGGATAAAGTTTACACTCAATATTTTATTTTGGAAAAGTCTGCTCTTCTTTTATTGCTCAAGTAATAGCCTAGTCAAGGTAAGGCATGTTTAAGGATATTACAAAACCATTCCTAAAGCAAAGCATCCCTAATGGATTAAAAATAAAATATAACTACAGGTATATTTGTATAGAAAGCCATTGAACTAGATAATGGTATCCATGGATTATATAAAAATAATCAAGAGTTTTTAAAAGAAAACTTCGTAGAAAATATCTATTTCACCTACTATATGCAAAAAATAAGAATTACATAAGAAATTTCTACTAAATAACTGCATGGGCAAAGTCGTGCTATTCACTGTGAAAGAGGTGAAATATAAAATAAAATATATATAATTTGTATACTGAATAAAATTCAATATTTAGTCGTAAAATCAAAGTATAGTCAAATGTGAATAATATGTATAAAAATATGAAACATTAAAAAGCAGTATGCAATTAAGCATTGAATAAGGTAAAATGCTTATAGTGAATTTAATCAAATATTGAGAAATTGTAAGCTGTGGTATCATGGAAGGGCTTCAAGGAAGAAGAAACTGTTCAGCTGAAAATAGAATAAATAGAATTAATATAGTTAAATATTTAAACATTGCTATACCAAAAATAAAGTATGCATTTTGATATAAAGAGTGAAACTTAAATGAAAATGACAGAAAATGCATACGGATTTACAAAGGGAGATGTAAGATCACCAGCAACACCTGAAAGCATGTGAAATGTCAGTAGCAGTGGACAAAATATTATTGAAAAGATCAGTGAAGTATTTTTCAACTATCAGAAGTTCTAAAAATTATAATAATCAAAGTTGTTAAAAATATGGTAAAGTGACAAATCTCAGATATTACCCCTTAGAATATTAATATATACTTTTTATATAAGTTAAATTTTTATTATGTTTTATTATCAAGAATTCCAAAGCATTTAAATTTTTGGCCCTGTAGTTTACCTTTAAAAATATATCTAAAGAAATAATCTAGCACAAAAAATGATAGATGGGTATGTTGATTACTACATTTCATGAAACACAAAATTGAAGAAGGCTAAATAGGCAATGGTTTGGAAATTGCTACAATAAAAATGATTCGTTCATGAAATGATACGTAATAAAATAAGTAGAAATGAATTAAATATTATATTGTGTTAATGTTATGTGAGTAATGCTAAAAATAAAATTGTATTTTATAACCCTACTTTTGTGAAAACGATTACAGTCATGCCACATAATGACATTTTGGTCAACCACAGACTACATATATGATGACGGTTCCATAAGATTACAATGGAGTTGAAAAATTCCCTCTGATGTAGTAGTGCAACACATGATTCATATGTTTTGGTGATGCTGTTGTAAACGAACCTACTGAACTTCCAGTCATATAAAAAGTAACATAAATAATTTCATACAGTGCATAATACTTGATAATAAAAGACTATGTTATTGATATATGTACTTATTATACTTTACTTTTTATTGTTAGAGTATACTTCCTATATCTATTTTTTTTAAAAAAGTTAACTGTAATACAGCTTCAGGCAGTTCCTTCAGTAGTTATTCCAGAGGAAGGCATTGTTATCACAAGAGATGCCACTTGCATGCTTGTTATTGCCCCTGAAGACCTTTAAGTGGGACAAGGTATGGAGGTGAAAGACAGTGATCTAATGAACCTGATCCTGTGTAGGCCTAGAATAAGATGTGTGTTTGTGTCCTAGTTTTTAACAAAAATTTTTAAACAGTTAAAAAAATAGATAAAAGCTTACAGAATAAGGATATAAAAAAGAAAACATTTTTTTACAGCTGTATAATGTGTTTTAAGCTAAGTGTTATTAAAGAATCAAATCATTTAAAAGTGTTAAATGATTATAGTAAGCTAAGGTTACATAAGCTAAGGTTAATTTATTATTGAAGAAAAACGTATTTTTAATAAATTTAGCCTAAGTTTATAAAATCTACAGTGGTGCACAGTGATGTCCTAGGGCTTCACATTTACTCACTACTCATTCACTGACTTACTTAGAGCAACATCCAGTCCTGCAAGCTCATTTCATGGTTAGTGCTGTGCACAGGTGATATGGTTTGGCTATGCCCTACCCAAATCTCATCTTGAATTGTAATTCCCACAATTCCCACAAGTCATGGGAAGAAACGGGTGGGAAGTAATTGAATTATGGGGATGAGTCTTTCCCGTGCTGTTCTTATGATACTGAATAAGTCTCACAAAATCTAGTGGTTTTAAAAACCGGAATTTTCCTTCACAAGCTCTCTTCTCCTGTCTGCCACCATGTGAGACATGCCTTTCACCTTCTGCCATGATATGAGGCCTTCCCAGCCAGGTAGAACTGTAAGTCCATTTAACTTCTTTCTTTTGTGGATTGCCCAGTCTCAGGTATGTCTTTATCAGCAGGTTGATTAATAGAGTCAGTTGCACCTTTAAATGTATATATCTATCCTATTAGTTCTGTTCCTCTAGAGAACCCTAATACAACAGGTATACCATATTTCCATCTTTTATATCATATCTTTACTGTATCTTTTCTGTGTTTAGATATACAAATATCATTGCATTGCAGTTGCCTACATTATTTAGTATAGCAACATGCTGTGCAGGTTTGTAGCCTAGAAGCAATAGCCTATACCATATAGTCTAGGTGTGTAGTAGGCTAGGTCAGTCAGGTTTGTGTAAGTACACTCCGATTTTTGCACAATGAAAAAGTTGCCCAATACCACACTTCACAGAATGTATTCCCATTGTTACACAATGCATGACTACATATATAATTGTTTTCACTTCTATCTACATCTGTTTATATAAATATACATAAATGCCTCTATATTCTAATCCATTAGTTAATATTTCTAACATATTCAAAATTAATGTTACTTATCGTTTGAAATCTGTATTATAAATTTGAATAACACATAATAAAAAAAATCATTTAAAGTGACAACAATCCAATATGGTAAGTAAACCAATATTAACAATACAAAGGAAAACACTGAATTGGAATTCTGGATATATGTCATGTTTTTATAATTTAGAAATAATGCTCCCTGAGAATACTGGCAACCAAGAACTAGAAATATAAACTATCCAGGTCTCATTATCTTCAGGAAGAAAATACATTTTTTCTAAATGCTAAGTGAATTTATGGTATTGATTTCTCTGTAAAGGATGTTTTTCAATATCCTCTGGAGCAGTTACATAAAGAGTAAAAATTGGCTTTATGTGGCCATTTCTTGTATCAATTGCCAGTAACATTCATCGATGTACAATTATATTACATTTCTGTGGAAGCACATCTCCTTGCAGTTTAAGGAATATAGTCAAGTTACATACGCTTTAGAATATATACTGGAGAGAGTAAGATTAGAGACCCATCAAGATGGAATCATCATACTGTCATTTGGACTCTTGTCTCATATGCCACTTTTAAATGTCTCTGATTAGATACATAGCAGGCTTTTGACAACTTATGTCTCTATTCAACATCATATTTCTTATTTTGAATCCTGAAAAGATACTCCTATAGCATATAGTCAGGTTATAGGATATGTACGTTCCAAGTTGAACAATTTTCTAAATGGAGGCTTTCCCAGCCTCATACAGAGGGAAACTGAAAGAGAGGTTTTTCGTGTAAAATACTTACAAGCAATAATTAGTACTCTGCTTCCTAAACCATTATAGAAACAGTATGTTTTCTGTAGAAAACTGGTTTATTCTTTAACTTGATAGTTGGGAAATTTTAAATGATAGCACAGGAAAACTAAATAAAATAATATTTTGAGTAAATGTGAATCAGTCATGTAGAATAACTGATTTAAAATATTTTTATTTGCATATTTATATTTATAAGGACAGTAGAAGAGGCATATTATTTGAAAATACATTAAACTATTACTGGGGAAAGAGACAGAAGTCATAGCCACACCCAGTAAATTTCAGTTCACCAAAACCCTATTCATGTTACGATTTTTCTTCTTTGAGATTGATTTGTATAGATAAATGAATAGAAATGTATATCATTATTTTTATATATAGTTCCTATGAATAATTGATACAAAATATATTATGTAAAGTTTTTTCATTCATATAAATACAATATAGCAATGATAAATACAAAATAAGTAAAATAATACAAAACAAAATATGTAATATATCAATCTTTAGCTTGTAAAAAAAAACAGCAGATTATGAGACTAAGCAGTAAAGGGCTGCAATTTGGTGAAGAGAAAGCTGGTGTAGTGCACTGTGATGATAGACGATATTGCACTTTAGAAAAATAGGCAATGATAGAAAATTTTACTAACATTTGAGACTGAAATATGCAGAGGCTTATTCAAGTAGATGTGGTGAAATCATTTTAACAAATTCAAACATGCATTAGAAAAAGTAGAAGTTTCTTTCTTCCTCCCATATCCACAGTCTAGTGGATCGTTTACTTAAAGTGATTTAAGGATGTAGCCTCCTTCCACCTAGTATCCTTTAGAATCTGGTTACCATCCACATACATCTAACAGAAGGGGACAGAACTCAGAGGAGGAATACCAGTTTCCTAAATTCTTGGACTATAAGTAGCTCATATTACTACATTAGATCTGTTGCCAACTAAGTGTAGAGCAGGGATAGAAACCCAATGTACTAATAAGCTTAGAAGAAGGGGGAAAAAGACACCGATGAACATCTGGCAGTGTTTACCACAAGACAGCGTGAGTAAAGAATGATATGTAGAATGTATTAAAATTTTGAAATTCTCACAATTACATAAGGTAAGTTGGGGAAGGTTTATTATATCCGTTTTGCAGCTGAGAAAATGTTGAGACCTTTATAAATTTCTCTGGTTTTCAAACTTCCTCTCCCATAGTTCTCTTTCATTAAGGGACTATGTTTATCATAAGGAATCATGTTTAACATAAGGCATAACTGATGGCTTCCATTAGCATAAAGTCATATTGTCAGGTAATTAATCCAGCTTTGACCTTAGGGTACTGTTTTATTTCTCTGTGTATAGATTTCTGACTTGGATGAAAGGCTTTGATCTAGAACACGGTCTTTGGTTCGCTAGGCTCCCCACCATATGTGAAATATTTCCTCTGAATCCAAAACAAAAATAAGGTCTTAGTATCTCATAACAGACCACCTTCGAAAGACCTGTTTACCTGCTTCTATAATCTAGTGTTGCATCTCCCTAGATTTTTCATGTAGGGCTCTGCCTGCTAATTTGCTTCTCACTGTCCCACACTCAACTCTTAACAGATTTGCCAATACCATCTGCCAACTTCCACCCTGACCACATTCATATGCTATATTGTCAACACCATGGAGTACCCTCAGTGCTAACTTGAAGTTTGCTCTCCAGCTCTTTCACTGCCTCAGGAGATGAGTCTGTTTAGGTCCCCACACCACCACCCTCCTCTTGGCCTCCTTTGGTACTTTAGTTCGAATTGTGTCGCAAGATAGGACAGAAGTGGAATGCATCCATGCACATCAATCAGTAGTCTGATTTGAAGTCCGTAATACATTTACCACACAACCATAACTTCAAATGAGTGACAGTGAAAAGGTCACAGTCATAGCTGGCTCTGAGATTTGCAGCTGTCTCCCATAACACATATTGCAACTTATGAGAGACAAGGCAATAAGTTTCTAATTTCAGGCTTGTCATTTAGGTCCATTTTTTGTTGCTGTTTTTTAAACTTTTATTCCACTGTAGCTTTTAAATGTTAATAGGCATGTGAAAGTATATTAAAATTCTTGAAGCTTACTTAGATTTAAACTAAAAGAATATAACTTGTCACAGACTGTCTAGAAACATTTAGACGACCCTTGATATTTCCATACCCTTGAATGCTGTGGCACTGAGACTTAGTTTGAATCATTTCATACAGGGTTTTGAAATGTATATACACTTGTACATGATGCAATTCCGGGCCACTTCTCAGCCCATATGTTTTCTTTCTATATGGAACCACAATGAAGTGGTACAAAAATGTACAGCTATTTAATTTGTTTATCCTCTCCATTAAATATGCCCATAAGATTGGCAGCCAGTACTACTCATTGTTTTGCTAAATGAGCTTCCATGACTCAGGCAACTACCATGCATTCTATTTTAACAAACAGAGAATCTGCTTCTTTCAAGTTGGCAAGAGACATCTGTAAGGCATTCCTGGGGTAGTGCCGACATAGGAAATGACACAAGTGGCATCACCTCATCTTCCATATTCCCTCTCTATCCCTACATACTTATCAAGAATTTAGTAAGGGTGTTTCCAGAATCAATGCCAGAGGTTTTTAATGGCTTATTCCCCATAAATTTCATTCTTTTGTCCTAAGCCTGATAAAAAATGAGAGAGCAGTCTGTGGTTAGGGAGTGTCTCTCTGTTTATCACTTCAATATCAGAAAGTGTCTAAATCTCTTTTGATGCAGATGTAACTGCTCTGTTAGACACTCACATCTTTTGGCTGTCAGTTTTCCTAGTAAAGACCCATGTGTCGTCTTTCTGCTTCTTATAATTATCCTATTAGTTGCTACTTCTGGTTACTGCTTAATAAACACTGATAAGAGATGAAAATGTAAAAATTTGTCATTGTGGTAAGTTATAAATTAAAATTTTGAACATAATGTCTTCAAAAGAACTCTTAAAATTGAATCAATTTATAAAATGGAAATGAAGCTTATCTTTCTAAACAGACTAAACACTGATTAGATAAATTAAAAACAATAATCCAACAAAACATACAGTCATAGTGCTTCACTCTTCCAGTTTTCAAAGGTTCTATTTAAAATTAAAAACAAAATAGTCATGTATATAATAAATCATATAAAAATATATTTAGAATATAAAAATGAGAGCATTATGTATTATACATAGAATATATGATTCTATTAGATGTTCTATCATCAATTTATGTTCTGGAAAGGGTGGAAATGAATAAAAAGTCAGGTAGTGAACAAATTTAAAATCACTTTGAAAATATGGAAAATATGCTAGGTAAATCAAAGTACAATTTTATTAACGCTGCAAGCCTCAATACTACCAAAAATGCATATATACACATTTAGGTCCTGTTCATAGCTCATTAGTTCAACTTTCACAAATTACATATGCCACTTATTTGTCATGCCCTCTGATAATTTGAGCACATGCAGTTATTGTCCTCAGATAAACTCCTCTTAGTGAGGATGTTGACAAGAGGAATGAGATTCTGTCTCTGACAGTGAATCCAATTGACAAACAGATTGCATAACATTTTACACTAGAATACCCTTACCAAGAGTGCTTGTGAAGATTACTGCAACACTGTAAAATTGAATGTACTGGCTGATGTGAAGATAACCATTAAACATACTTTTTATAAGCCCAATGGAAATCTCTAACGAAGAGTGGGTGATTACGAACATGACATTTTAAATGTCATAGAAACATCTGCCTCATGCAAAAGTATCCAGTGTCAAAGATTTTTATTTAAGATTCGGTCTTCTGACATATCAGTAGAATTTAAGTAAATAAAGCTTGCAACCATCAATGATCACAGTGTTTCAGGAAATCAACTAATATACACCGAGTGACCAAGAAATAACCACGAATGAGAATTATGAGACTAAAGCACAACACAATACAGGGAGAATATAGCAAATGTAAGTGTGAGCTGTACATTTATTTAATTTTTTTAAAAAGAAACGAGATATGTTGGCTATCAGTGTCTTTTTACGCCTACAATGCAACAATTTAATAGCAATAAAACATAGGTCATGCTTAACATCCACAGATATGTTAAGAGAAATTTATTTTACTGTTATCATTTTTTTATTATAACAATCTATTTTGAAAACTTGTTTTATGAACTTAACCAGAAAACACTGAAAAAAACTGATGCTTCTCATCAGGTTTACGTATCACCTGCAAAATAAAGTAAGCGTATTAGAAAAAATTCAAAATATTCATTGGCATAGTTCAAAAATGTATACAAGCAGATAATTGCCTGGAAGATAGCATACTGTGCATACTTTTATATATTATCAATTAGATGTTTTATTTATAAGCCCCTGAAATCACTTCACATATAACACTAGGAATGCATTTTACACTGTGCATTGCCATGCTATTTTGGCATCTTTGTTCAGCTTTGCCACTTCAGACATTTAGTAGATTTTGTATTGATCCATTCATTAATCAGAGCATTTTTATTTCAGAATTAGCATACCAAAACTGTTCTGAGTTATAATGCAAATATGTCCTATCAAAGACTAAATTAACAGTTTACTGCTGTTAACTAGAGGCAATGTCTTGTAAAAAATATTAGATGGCTATGCCAAAACTTTACATTCTGAGCTGTTTAAATTACAAGATGTCTGTCTATGCTTATAGATGAAAAGGAGGAAGTTTATCTCCTTCTTTCCCTGCTGACAAAATAAAATGCCAGGTTTCAAATCTTAGATGAAAGTTTTGATGTCCCATTAATGTAACTATATTTTTAAAAGCAAGGAAACAACAAGATTATTTAATTCCTCAATAAAAAATTATATAATTAGTGAGTTCATGTTTACATTAAAGAAGAGTAAATGTAAATTAAAGAAATATTAACATATTTCTAATCCTTATGCAGATTTACCAGTTATGTTATGTAATGGGAAAAGTTTATTTCAAATAGTTTTCCAATTTCATCACTGAAAAATTATAGTTGACTGAAAAGAAAAGCAAACTTTATTCATCTTTGTGATTGTAATTTAGTAAACGTTTTATTTAGCAACTTTCCAAAGGCAATAGTTATGCATTAGTGTTCACTCAAAAAATTCTAGTTCCTAACCCTTAGGGGTTTACACAGCAAATGTCACATTTTTCTATCTGCAGATAAATTCATAAATCAATGTGTACAGCTCATATTGCTTGAATCTTTATAGCAAATTTTAATCAGCTAAACACATACAAATTTTGCAACACTCCATCCACTGCTATGATGAGATCAGAATACAGCAGATGTAGGTTTATGACAAAGAAATATTACAATTAATTTCAGGCAGATTCTGAGTAAAACACCTTATGAAATTGTGACTAATATTTTATTTTGATGATTTAATCATGTTTTTGCACTATAAATAATACAATTTTGCTATTCATATGAGAATAGTTTCAGATATAATAAATAGACATTTTGTCAAGTTTCTACAAGGTTTTGTTGCTTTAAAAACCGGAGTGGAGACATGCATTTAGGCCATAAGAATGGAAAAAGAAAAGAGAAGAAAGACTAAAGCATACATCATCTTGTCTTGTGATGTTAAGAGTACATACTTGGTTGCGTCCATCCAATAACATAGTTCAGAAAACGTTCTGCATTTGCATTAGTCAGGATCTTGAATAAAACAAAATCAGAAGATTGTTGGCAAGGCAGTTTGGAAGAGAGGTTAAGGACTCATTCACTAAGTACATTGAGAGAAGATGTTCTTAAAGGCTGAGGTGCTGTGCTATAGGGTACGTTTTATGCCTTAAACCAATGGCCAGTATATATTGCCATTTTCCACTTAGCCAGATTATGCAGGTATACCTGCAAAAAGGGTAGAAGAATATGTGGCCCCTTCACATTTGCAGCCAAGAATAATAACACACTTAGGGACTTTATTTTCTTACAACTGTACGGTTAATATAATTGAAACTTGTAGGAGTAAGAGATAAGTGCTTCTACAGAGCAAGCAGTTGGTTTCAAAAAACTGATAATTGAAAGAGTCACCTGGCATTTTTGTTATTTAAATATCACTGAATCAAAGAGAAGTGGGTCAGTGATCCTAACTACAACTTATACTTCAAAATGGGGGCAAGGAGGAGGTGTGTCAGAGTGAGAGTGTTGACTACATTGACACTTAGTATTCCCATCCTTAATGTATTACTCTGTTCTCACACTGCTATTAGAAAATACCCAACAATGAGTAATTTATAAAGGAAAGATTTTATTGATTCACAGTTCCACATGGCTGGCGAGCCTAAGGAAATTTACAATCAATGCAGAAGGGAAAGCAGGCACCTTCACAAGATGGCAGATGAGAGAGCATGTGAAAGAGGAACTGTCAAATACTGATAAAACCATCAGCTCTCATGAGAACTCACTATCATGAGAACAGCATGGGGGAAAACATCCTCATGATCCAGTTATCTTCTTCCCTCGACATATGGGGATTGCAGGTCACTCCCTTGGCATGTAAGGATTACAATTAAGATGAGATTTGGGTGGGAACACAGAGCCAAACCATAATCACTTGAAAACACCATTAATGGAAAACTGGAAACTGAAGACTTCTGTTTTTCTATTTTGGGAACACAGTTGTTATTTTTTTCAACCAAAAGTATAAAGTGATGGCTAGGGTGTAAATTTGTGTATTGTATATATATTCTCTGTTTGAACCTCTAGTTGTATTCTCTATCCTGCCCTTTCTCTTTGAATGAAATAACCTATTTCCTAGAGTTTCCATTTGCATTTAATTAAAAGGAGTCTGGCAAAAGGAGAGAGTGGTTTGGTACTGATTTCCTTTGCTTTCTGCCATTCAGTCCACAATCAAGTAGGTTCTGCGTTCTTCTCCCAGAGGCATAGCTTCTGTCTGGGCCTCATTCTCAAGGAAATAGCCTTCACTTGGTTCCAGCAAAGATCCCTTGGCTTGTTCATTCTGGCCTAAAGGTGATGTCAATTTCCGACTGTTCCTTGGTCCCAGAGGCATTATCTTTTCATTTTTTTTTTGTCTACTCCTCCTTAATAAATTATCTTTGTTAAACTCTCTTCATATAGCCCATTAAGCATTGTCTTCTGTTCCTAGTCAGGTATCTAATAGGTTATCTTAGTAAATGGCCCAAGAAAAATGATGCATTTTGGGTAATTAAGAGTAGTTTAAGAAAATCATAGAGAAAAAAAATGGAAGAGAGGAATGTAGAGAGAAAGGAGGCAAAGAATTGAATAATAGAGTCTAATAAACCAAAAAGGAGCTTGAAAAACTAATGTATTTTTAAAACCCTGTGACATAAATCACAACATTAAACAAAACATTAAGCCCCACTTCATATAATGACATTTTAGAGAGTTGTTTGGATTATAAGACAAAGAATGCATTTTCTATTTAGGAGGAATCTGCCACTGTTTTTTGGCTGTCTACCCTAGTTATTTTGTACTCTTTCATTGCCAAACTGTTTAGAGATAAAAATCAATAAATGCATTGACTCCTAATGAGCTCAGTTCTAAACTTTTGAATATCAGCACTTTGAAGTAGCTTTGTTCTTGGATGTATCACTAGAGATAAAATATCTGATTAGCAAAACTGCTATGGTTTGCATATGTCCCCTAAAGTTCATGTGTTGTTATCTAATTGTCTTAGTAAGTATTGGAAGCTGGGATCTTTAAGAGGTAATTAGGTAACAGGGAATCTGTATTCATGACACACTAATATTATCGACATACAGGAGTAAGTTGGTTATTGTGGGAGTGGGCTCCCGATGAAAGGGGGAAGTCCAGCCACCGATTTCCCTCTCTCACATGCCTACTACTGCCTTATGCCCTCTACTGTGAGACGACCCTTGCTAGATGCTGGTATATGCTTTGGACTCCCAACCTGCAGGTCTGTGAGCCAAACCAGAACCATGGGAGCACAGCCAATGCAGAGAGAACCTACTAGGGTAATGCCTAGTGAAAATGTGGGTTTGAAGCCTCCGGAAAGAGTCCCCAGTAAGGAAATGCCTAGTGAAGCTGTGGCAGTGAGACAGCCCCTAAGAACCCAGAGCCAGCATGCAACTCCAACCCAGGAGAGATCAACCATAAATGGATTCCAGGAAAACCATAGGAGTGGGGCTGCCTGAGGCGTTGGGAGCCTAATCTGACCAGTGTGTCCAGGTTGTGAGACAGCAAGTTAGAGGAGATAATTCTCCAGCTTTAAGACTTAATGTTGTTTTCCGTTTGGGTTTTAGACTTACTTGGGGACAGTTGTTCCTTTTCTTGTTGCCCATTTCTCTCTTTTCAGAATGTCTATCTTATGCCTGTCCCACCATTGTATTTTGAAGTAGGTAATTTGATTTGATTTTGTAGACTCACCAGTGGATGAATTTGCCTCAGAACAAATTGTGCTTTGAGTTTCTCCCAGATCAAATCTAGATGAGGCTCTGGACTTTGTGTTTTGAGTTGATGCTAGAACAAGTTAAGACTTGCAAAAATGTTATGATGGAAGGAATATGTCTTGCATTGTGAAAAAATATATAAATTTGGGGGGCAAGGGGGCAATGCTCTGGTTTGAATACATCCCTCAAGGTTCATGTGTAGGAAACTTAATAGCCATAGTAACAGT
This sequence comes from Cebus imitator, assembly GCF_001604975.1. Taxonomy (NCBI): domain Eukaryota; kingdom Metazoa; phylum Chordata; class Mammalia; order Primates; family Cebidae; genus Cebus; species Cebus imitator. Next base: position 2,746,186 of record NW_016107445.1, read on the forward strand.
GTTGGTAGGTGAGACCTTTAAGAAATGATTAGATCACAAGAAATCTGCCCTCATTCATTATTTAATACCATTGTCACAGGAGTGGTTAGTTATTGCAAGAGTGGTCTCCTGATAAATGGGGAAAATTTGGTCCCCATTTTTCCTCTGACTCATTTGCTTGCATTTGCCTTCTGCCTTCCATGATAAGATCACCCTCACCAGATGCCAGTGTCATGCTCTTGGACTTCCCAACCCTCAGAACTGTAAGAAATAAATGTCCCTTTCTAAATAAATTATTCAGCTTGTGGTATTCTGTTATAGCAGCAGAAAACAAACTAAGAAAATACCCTACTTTGAAAAAAGTTGTCATACCAAAAATGCATCTACTGCCATATTCTCTATATTACCTTTTACCTTAGGATAATTATTCTTTCTCTGAACATACTTTTATTTCCATGATTAAAGTCCCTGAAATTTGGAGATTTTATAAATAACAGAAATACTGTGAGTAGGAAGGCTAGAGTAGCAATGAAAAAATAAATTTTGGACATTAAGGGGATCTGGTATCATGAGAATGTCAGTACTACATCATAAGAGAACTGATTTATTCTTCAGGGTGAATATAGATTTTCAAATTATACATTTAAGTTCAAACAGGACTTAATGTTCAAAGAAGAATTACAATGTTAATTATAAGAGTTGTTATTTATAACTTTAATGTTAAATCAGTCAATATTTTATGTATACATCTGTATGTGGTTTTATGGCTTTATTTTCATTGTTTTATCTTTTTAATTGAGATATACAGTTAGTAAAATAAATACCTTTTATTGATATGGTTCTAGAGCATTGAAAAACAAGAGTCACCACCACCACAATCAAGAGATAGACTGTTTTCATCACGTTAAGGAACTCCTCTTTATTTTAAAATGTATTATGTTTTTTTTCTTATCAAGTTTGTTGAATATCGTCAGGTGTCTTTCCTATATATATTGAAATAATCATGTGATTCAAAAAAATAGTTAATTGGTGAATGATATGCATTGATTTTCAATTATTGAATCAAGTTTGCCTTTTTAGATAAACCCCATCTGGTGCTGGTATAATATACATTTATATATTACTGGCTTTGATTTGTTAATATTTTGGTAAAAATTTTACATCTATGTTTATTGTAGCAGATAATGATCTCTAGCTTTATTTTCTTATATGTGGGGATCAGAAAAAAGTTTAAATTAGTAATATGTGAAATTTCCTTTAAGCTGTCTATTAATATATTCTACGTGAGTTTCTTGTAGACAACCATGATTGTTTTGTTCTGTTTTTCTATTCTAACAGTATCTGTAATTTCTGGGTTGACAGTTTGTCTTTAAGTATTGTATTAGTCTGTTTTTATGCAGCTGATAAAGACATACTTGAGACTATGTCATTTATAAAGAGAAAGAGGTTTAATGGTCCTACAGTTCCAAGTGGCTGAGGAAGCCTCACAATTATGGCGAGAGGTAAAACGCATGTCTTACATGGTAGCAGAGGAGAGAATGACAACCAAATGAAAGGGGTTTTTCCTTATAAACCATCAGATCTGCTCACGCCTGTAATCCCAGCACTTTGGGAGGCCGAGGCAGGTGGATCACAAGGTTAAGAGATTGAGACCATCCTGGTCAATATGGTGAAACACTGTCTCCACTAAAAAAATACAGAAATTAGCTGAGCGTGGTGGCACGTGCCTGTAGTCCCAGCTACTGGGGAGGCTGAGGCAGGAGAATTGCTTGAACCTGGGACATGGAGGTTGCAGTGAGCCAAGATCGCACCACTGCGCTCCAGCCTGGTGCCTGGCAACAGGGTGAGACTATGTCTCAAAAAAAAAAAAATCATATCTCATGAGACTTATTCACTACCAAGAGAACAAACAGTATGATAAAACTGCCCCTATGATTCCAGTTATCTCCCTGTAGGTCCCACCCACAACATGTGGGAATTATGGGAGCTACAATTCAAGATTTGGTTGAAGACATAGCCAAACCATGTCAAGTATTTAAAAATATTTTGCCACTTCCTTCTATTCTCTGGGATTTCTGATGAGAAATCAACTGCCCTTCGAATATTTTTTTTTCACTACAGTTGGTGCATCATTTCCCTCTAGCTGCTTTTAAATGACATCTTGAAAATTTTTCACCAGTTTTATTATCCTGTACCAGTGCATGGATTTCTTTGAATGTATCCTGTTTGGAGTTCAGTTAGATTCTTGAATCTGTAGGCTTATGATTTTCACCAAATTGGGAAGTTTTTAAAGAATTATTCAAAACTTTTTTTTTTTTTGGCATTGTCTTTTTTCCTCTCCTTTTGGAATTCTAGTGCCATGAAAGTTAGATATTTTGTTAAAGTCCCATAGGTCCCTAAGGTGCTTTATCTTTTTTCTCTCCATTTTTCAGATTTCATAATTTCTGTTTATTTTTCATCAAATTCACTGCTTCTACTTTTAAATCTCAATTCTATTCAGTTATTTAGCTATTAAAAATTATCTTTTTTTTTATTTTTAAAAATGCTATTTGTATCTTTTTTTTTTTTTTTTTTTTTTTTTTTTTTTTTTTTTTTTTTTTTTTTTTTTTTTTTTTTGAAATCCTCATTTGATAGCTCTTTTTTTTTTTTCTAAGTCTTTACTCGTTTACTCAAGAATGTTTGTAATTGTGCTTGCTGGTGCATTTTTAGAAGAACTGACTTAAAACCTTTGCCAGATAATTCTTACATCTATATCATATCGCTATATGCTTCTTTTAATTACTTTTTGTGGTTCTAGGATTTACTTTGTTTTCAAAGCCTTTACAATACTGTTTCTATCAGTCTCATGTATGTATTACCCTCTCATCCACTGTCATGATTGAGATTCAGGCATTGGTCTATCTTTAGTTCAGTTTTTAAAGTCTATGCTGCTGTTTTCAATCATTGTATCTATTTTTTAAATGATACAAATGTCTGGAAAACAATATGACACTGTATATTAATAATACTAAAGTAATTTATGTCTCTTAATCCAATTATTCTCTTAAAATCTATTCTAAACAAATAAAGCAATAATCAAATATTTATGAACAAAGTTCCACTTTCTCAGATTATGCATAAGACCCAAACTTTTAACCATATACAAATGTCACATAATGGGGAACTTAGGCTGTTATTATCAATGCAAAATTTTAATAACAACAAATAGAGTTATCATATTGTTGAAAAGATATATTTGGCCTTACAGTAAGTATTGTGAGAATCACTAAAACGTACAAAATATTTAGATCTCTTCTTTGATACTTAGACAGACTATACAAATAAATGCAACAATTAAACAATAAAATATTATTGTTATTATTATTATTATTATTTCAGATGGAGAATCACTCCATCGCCCAGGCTGGAGTGCAGTGGCGCGATCTCGGCTCACTGCAACCTCTCCTGCCCAGGTTCAAGTGACTCTCCTGCCTCAGCCTCCTGAGTAGCTGGGACTACAAGCATGTGCCACCATGCCTGGTTAATTTTTGTATTTTTAGTAGAGATGGAGTCTCACCATGTTAGCCAGGATGGTCTCGATCTCCTGACCTCATGATCCACCTGCCCTGGCCTCCCAAAGTGCTGGGATTACAGGCATGAGCCACCTCACCCAGCCACAGTAAGATATTATTAAGTGAATACAAGTTGTTAAAATAAATTATTTCTAGATAATTTTAGGTTGATCTTACATGTTTTTAAGAACTGTGAGAAAAAAATGCAAACTTATATATCAGATTTTAATTTTTTATACTCCACATTATATTACATTATATTCCACATTGCTCACAAAAGTAAACATTTCTGGGAGTCACTTTACCAAGAAATACAATGAAAAATTCTTCACTGTACAAGTTCATGGGAGGGAAATAAAACCCTGTAGGCCACATATAACTGACATTTGAAAATACTTTAGAACGTTGAGTAGTTCAAAACAAATAATTAAAAACATCACTAATATCCAAGTCCTAAAGTCTTTTCAAATGCCAGTTATAAGTAGCCTATAGGGTTTTATTTTCCTCCCATGAACTTATAAAATGAAGGATTTTTAATTGTATTTTTTGGTAAAGTGATTCACAGAAATATTTATTTTGTCATGATTGCTATTATTAATATAATTACCTGTTCCATGGTATATTCCTAGGGATTCAGGAAACACAGCTAAGATGTGCATTCATCTATTATGACTAGAAACAAGAAATAACTAAAAAGATATGTTTGCTTGTTCGTCTACATAAAAAAAAAGTCTTCATACGGTCAGGCTGGGGCTCATGTAGGTTTCCACTATTGGGTTCCGTTTGTCTCTAGTATTGTTTTTAAAATTTTAATTCACAGGTACAATTTTATGTGTTTAACATGTACAACGTGACATTTTGAAGTATATATACATTGTGGGATGACTAAATTTAGCCAATGAATATTTGCATGACCTTACATAGTTACTATTTTTGTGGTGAGAACACTTATCCTCTCTTTTAGCATTTTTCAAGGATACAATATATTAACTATAGCCATAATGTGGTACAATAGATCTCTTGAATATATTCCTTCTATCTAACTGAAATTTGTATTCTTTAACTGACATCTCCCAACTCCCCCACACCCCTAGCCTCCCCAGCCACTGGTAATCACCATTCTGCTCTTTAGTTCTATGAAATTAACATTTCTTAGATCCCAAATGTGAATGAGACTGTGTGGTATTTGTCTTTCTGTGCCTTATTGCATTAAACACAATGCCCTCCAGGTTCATCTGTGTTACTGCAGATGTGTCCCATTTATCTTTATGCTCCACGTCATCATTGTCTTCTGTCTTCACAAACCCCTACTGTCTAAGACAGCAGGTCAGTTCCAACTGCCACATATACATTGAATACAAAAATGGATAATAATGACCTTTTTAAAAAGCCATTCCAAAGCCTTTTTGTCCCTATTTGAGGAGTTCTCTGTTATTCCCCCAAATCATCTTTGTTTGCATCATGAGCCAGAAACTTGTTGTTTTCTTTTTGTGTTTTTGTTTTGTTTTTGAGATGGAGTCTTGCTCTGTCACCCAGGCTGGAGTGCAGTAGCGTGATCTTGGTTCACTGCAGCCTCCTCTGCCTCCTGGGTTCAAGAGATTCTTCTGCCTCAGCCTCCCAAGTACCTGGGACTACAGGTACGTGCCGCCACGCCAGGCTAATATTTTGTATCTCTAATAAAGACAGAGTTTTATCATATTGGCTAGGCTGGTCTTGAACTCCTGTCCTCATGATCCACCCACTCTGGTCTCCCAAAGTGCTGGGATTACAAGTGTGAGCCACCATGCCCAGCCTAGCCAGAACGTTTTTACATGGGCATTTGTGAATAGTTAGCTACAATAAAGGCAGGGATATGTAGACTTTTACTTAGCTCTTGTATTGTTCTCTTCTTTCTTCCTTTTGTTTGTTTCTTTTCTCTTTTATCTTTGCTTCTAAGAAAAAGAGAGTGAGTATCAAAACTGCAACTAGCAATCTCTGCTACCGTTCTATTGACTGCCAGTGTTTAGTAACTGAACCAAGCCTAGGGCACTCTCTAACAAGAGGACCATTTTTTTCTGGATGCAAAACTATCATTAGGTCCATTGAAGACATATTTAGGATGTTCATCATATATATTTCTCCTTAACATTACTAGTACCAATTTTAAAGAATTATTCTATTTGATGATGAGTAAAACTCGAAGGGAGGAAGCCATATCTAATTAGTCTGAATTAGGCTACTCCTATATCAATTCAATGAGAAATCAAACGCTTTATTCAGATAATATCAACTATAACCCAATTCAAAAGCCTCTTTTGAATTCTTAATTGTTCTTTAAAAAATAAATAAAACCAAAATTAACCAAGAAATGATAATATACAAATATATACAATCTTGGCGTCTTTCAAAATTGCCAGATTATTTATTCAGACAACATTGATTGTATATTGTAGTGGGCAATGCTGGCTGCTGAATTACAATCATTCCTTGCATCCATTAATGGAATCATTCTTGCATTTGGCTTTAGGAATCTGTAAACTTCAAGAGAGACTGGCAACTTCTAAACCTCAGGGACAAATATTTATTAATCTAAGCCAGTCATGTTAATATTAATCCTACTCTAATTGTTGGTGATTAAGTTAAGATTTAACAGGTGACAAGATTTTTATCAATTAGTATTGTGGGATATATCTGTTATAAGCATTCTTGTAAATATTTAATAAATTTAAAAATGGAGAGAATAAATGGTTACACTTGTTTTTCCATTTCCGGTTATCCAACCCCTTACCGCAAGGGGATAATTCTTGGAGTTTCGTGAAGCCAACCTGTCATTATGAGGGAACAAGTTTGAAAGTAGTCTTCAACTGACATCTCTTATTCATAGGACTTTGTGCTTCAGCTTCAAGTATCTTATTCTCCAGGATTCCAATTATCCAAACAATGATTTAGTATTCTGCTAGGAAAAAATGTATATCACTTTCCTTCTCTCTAAATAATTATACTCGTTTCTAGACATTTAAACGAGAAACAGATTTAGATTTCCTTAAGGTCTGTCTGTTCTTTCCAGCCTAACCTTGTTAAACTTAGAAATCATAGCATAAAGATTGCCCTGGAAATTAAATAGCAAGCTATCTGAATTTTCCCAGCAATTTGGATAGAGAGTAACATGCAGAAAATCATCTATAGAAAAACTGTTTTCCAATCAACATTATAAAGAAATATAAAGAAAAAAATACTACAAATTTTCACAATTTCAAAAAAAATATATCTCTTTTATAATTCTGAAAAAAATCTGCAACAGCATATGTCAACAGATTCAAATTTTGAAATCCAGGGTTTTTATTGAACATTTATGTGACCTCCTGAGTTTTCATTTTTACAATAGAGTTCCAGGTGACATTAGACAGCTTTAAATGTATAATATAGAAGAAGAAAATCAAATTAATTTTCTTATCTTCCAGGTTTAGGTGTAGCAAAGACTCATCACTTTACAGTTCATTAAACAAGTAATATTTTAAAAAATATACAAAATAATGCATCAGTGACCTGAAATGCAAAAGTAATGAGATCAGATATGTGATACAAAAAATAGCATTTTATGCAAATGTCGCATAATCTTATAGTTACTTAAAATTAGCTTTATAATACTTGTCTCAGAATTTCTGTTGCCATTGTAAAGGTCAATCACATTTAGATGAAGAACGATATTTGTGCTTTATTCATTATGTTCAGGATTTATCTAAGTGACATTTTGAAAATACTTTATGAATAGGCCTTTAATAATTTCTAACACTTTAATAATTTCCCCTTTCCTCATTGTTAGTGGAATTTACACTTGAAAATGAAGCATTGATTAATGAGCTTTTTATATAACAGGAAATATTATCAAGGATCCTTCTCTACAAGAATTTCTCAATAAGAAGTTATCTGTTATATAGATAATAATTACTTAACTGACCACAAAGAATATAATCCAATAACCCAATGATTCAGATAAGTTTCTGGTGACCTAGCTTCTCAGAACTTTGGTTTCCTTCTACTAGTTAGGGTAAACATTCCTAGCTGCTAGATAAAGCCCAAAGATTCTGTGATTTTTATTTAGAAATGAAATTTATCTTTTATTTTCATAAGTGTCAATTGAAGGTTGATTCTTTCTGTGGTGTGAGAGAGTGTGTGCGTGCGTGTATGTATGTGTGTGTGTAAGCGAGCATGTATGTGAGAGAGGAGAGAGAGAGAGAGAAAGAGAAAGAAAAGTAGCTATGGAGCATGTGGGAACATTATGTCTTTCTACTCATTCAGAAGGCCAGCTTCCATTGAACTTTCTTATGTGGCTTTAAGGTTTTCTTGGCTTTGAAGAATGAAGAAGGGCAAAAAGAGAGGATAAAGAAAGCAGGCACATTAGCTCTTCATTGCACTGAAATACAATTGACCTAAATCACTTAACTTAAATTTTTGGGGGGATATCTATTCATTTGGCACCAGCTAGATGCAAAAGGGCTAGGACACATAGTCTAATTTTGTGCTCAAATGAAAAGAAAATGCATTTGTTGATAACTGTGATGGCAATGCCATATCCCTTATCCAAATATTGTAGTAATGATAGCCTTAATATTTGTCAAGCAGTGTCTGGAACATCATGGACCATTTATTAATGTTAGTTTTTAATCTCTCAGTGAAAAGAAATGCCTGCCAAATAGCCTTTGTTAGTGTTTCGTCTATTTTAGGGTAAACTGAAATTCATGAAAAACCTCTTTTTAATTAAAGATATTAGTAATGACTAGCACTTACTAGAATATTTAGTTTTAGCAAAATATAAATTTTAATAGTTCCTTCTTTATAGCTTAGTTAATAAAACTTGTTTAAATAATTCTTTATCTTAAGGACACATTAAATATATTATCAGCTCTTTTAACCTCAGTATAAGGTGACATACAGAGATAACTTATGCTTACAGCTAGTTCTCTAAATTACAATTTTATATATTTTAGTATTTTATTGTAAAATTTCTTCTGTTTTCAGTTTTTTTAAAAAAAATAGTTGATGATTCATGTTGGCACCCAAGCTTGTGCTGCATAACTGAAAACAAAAACAAAAACAAACAAACAAACAAAAAACTGTGAACCATTTGAGACATGAATATCTTCACACTTCCCTTTTCCCTGGGATCTCGAACCCAAAATTCTTAGCTGTTTGCATAGACCCGAACACTAATTTTTGTGTCTCTATTCACATAAGATTGCAAAAGCTCTGTTAACTTCTCTGCCCTTTAACCCACTGCCTTTTCCTGACTTCTCTGTTTGATGCCCTACCATAATTTAAAATAATCAGATTATCCAAAGGCAAAAATAATGGCAATATGTCATGCTTCACACGCCACACTCACATTCACAAGAGCACACACACACACACACACACACTCTCTCTCTCTCTCTCTCTCACTCACTCTTGCATTTTCTCAAGGATCCTTTCTCATCAAGCCCTGACTGCCTAGACAGCTCTTCTGTAGCTTGAAAAGATTTTTATAATTCTGTTTGTGACAGAAGTGTTGATGTTCTACAGAACAGTCTGTCATATCCAGAAGGAAAATCCCTGTAGTTTTAAATCGCACTTACTTCATATCAAGAAAAGTATTTCATGTTTTATTGCCCATTCATGCTTCCACCTCTATAAATTGTCAGTTCACAATTGTATACCATTTTCCACTTACTTGTTTAAATTTCTCTCATGATTTGTAGAACTTATATATTTGTAGAACTTATATATTTAAGAAAATAATATATTATGAATTTCACATGACACACATATTTCCTGCCACAAATTCCCAATAGAATACAGGCTATTTTTTCATATTTTAAATGTGTTTTTAGTTGAGTATTTATTTTAAGGTATCAAATTTATCCATCTTAGCACTCAATGATTTATTCGTATTTTAGCCTAATTCATTCAATAGGAAGTTTAATTATTTACATTTTAGTCTTTATTAAAGTGAGCTATATGGACCACAATTTTTTCTCAAAGTATGATCTAACTGCATTAACATTTTTGAAGTGTTTTAGGTTTAGCCATATAAAGTTGCCATTTTTATAGGTCACATGGTTGAAAAACAATGACACTGTAGTATACTTAAACCTAAATATTGTGGAAATTATCAATGGTTTTTCATTTATTAAGATATCATTTAAATGTAGTAAAATTCAGCCATTTTAGTGAACAGTTCTGTGAATTTAACAAATGCCCACACTTATGAAACCATCACCTTAATCAAAGTATAAAATAGCTCTTATGAACCCTCCATAATTCATAGTTTAATCTTGTGCCTATTCATAGTTTAACCTTCCCATTTCTCCAACCACTGGTAGTCACTAATCTTCATTTTTGCCTTTAAAGAATGTCATGTAATTGTAATCTATAGTATGCAGCCTTTTGAGCCTGGTGATTAGTACTTTGACTTAGCATAATGCATTAAAAGATCATCCATGTTGTCATGGTAACAGTATTTAGCACTATTTTTTATTATTGAATAATATCCCACTATGTAAATATATCACAGTTTGCTTATCCAGTCACCAATTAAAAGATATTAAGATCATCTACAGTTTTTGATTAAAATGTTCATAACAGGATTTGTGTTAATAGGTTGTGTTTTCACTTGGATAAATACCTAGAAGCTATATTTTTGAGTCATATAGTAAATGTATGCTTAACTCTCAAAGAAAAGGCCAAACTGTTTATAAAGTAGTTGTACAATTTTGCAATCTAATGAGCAATGTGTGAAAATTCCTATTTCTCCAGATCCTTTCCAACAATTAGTATTATGAGTTTGCATTAATTATTTTTTGCCATTTTTTGTAGTCTTAATTTGTGTCTTTTCATATGCTTATTTATAATCTGTATAGCTTATTTGTTGGAGTATCTCTTCAGGTTTTTTTCCCATTCTTTTTACTATATTGTGCATTTTCTTATCGACTTTAGAGAGTTCTTTATAAATTTCATATGCCAGTCTTTTATCAGATATATGATTTGCAAATTAGTATATGAGGTAATTGTAAATCTGAATCTGCTTTTTGAGGGTGTTACTGGTGACTCTTCCTCATGATGCACTACTTTCTCTTGTACGTTTTATCCTGAATCCATATTAAGTTGAACTAGGTAAAATCTATGAGTTCTAGAATCTGTTTCTCTAGGGAGAATGGATTTTTGCTTCTTGCAGGTACCTAGTAAGATAACAATCCATAACTCTTTTAACTATTAGTTTGAATTTGCTGTATAATACAGGAAGTGTATACATGTCTGTGACGCCAGTAAAGCTTTTGCTAAGAATTCTTAGAGCAGTGACCCATTTCCTGCTTGAATCTGAGGCCAACTACAAGTTTCCTTGAAATAGCCCTTTGCCATCTGTTGGAATTTGCACACATACCCTTCTATAAAGGTGTATTTTTTACACATTCTATTATGTTTGTAGTGCTCTTATTTCATTGTCAATTCACATGATATCTCCAATGCTTCCAGGGAACCAACAGCTTTAGTAACATACTGATCCATTTTTTTTTTTTCAACTCTTTCTTAATCTTTCTACTGGGAATTTAAAAAAAAAATTCAAACTTGGCTTTGAATTCAAATTTGTTCAGACTTCTTTTAAAGACAGATTTCTATGTCACAGAGTCCTCCACTTTGTTTAGGACTAATTTATTGATTATAGGTGATACTAAGTTGTCAACTTGTTCTAGATGAAAACATTAGAGAAGCACAGCCTTCTTGCAGAGAATAATACAGAAGACACACAAAAAGGAGGGTATAAAAGTATGGAGGCAATTTCAAATGACATGAGCATTTCTAGTTCTTGGTCCTTTTTGAGTCCCTCACTATAGCTCTGATTTCTCATTATGGAAGACATTCCTATGTCCTTATAATGCTCTCCTTTTGCTTAGTCTAGGCCAGGGGTATTGTGCTTCTTTCAAAGAACATTCTAATCCCATTCTAAGCAGTTGTTGTCTGGTTCCTAGTTCCAGACATTAGCCACCATACTTCCTCCTTTTGGTTTCACCAGTTTTCTGGCTTGCCTTTATCTTCCTTGAGACACATAAATAGTCTTGGGAAACATGGCACTTTAGAATCACAGTTCATTATTCTTTCATTTGCAGGAAACTATTCTTCCACACAGCACTTTTGTTGCCCTTACCAATGGCTCAATCTCTGAGCCACCTGCAAAATGTTAAATTCAGATATTGTGCACTCTCTCCACATCAGTTCTTTCATATTTCTCGTCCAATTGCTTTCACTACAACTGACTTTTGTTTTTCTTTCCTTCTAGCTTCCCTCCTCCATCTCCTCCTCTTTGTTCTTCATCTTCATCTTTGTCTTCTTCTAAGTAGTGGGGTCTCTATTCCTTTTATCTCTGCTTGATTTCTATAGAATAAAATTCTTTGTCTTCAGTTATTCCCTTATGTGAATCGGGGCACTATTTAAACCACCCTCTGGCCAAAATCACCTGTTTCCCATGAACTTCGTGTCTCACTGTCTGGCAAAGCCACAGCCCTAGATCTCTCCAAATTTTCCCAGGACTAGCTGGTGAACACTGTTGGAGAGAGTCATGCCATCACATTGTTGTCACTGATATTCTCGCTGATTATGCTAAAGTGAGCCCTCCATGATGCCAGAAAATTCTTCCCTGATTTCCTTTTCATGTTTTTCATTCCTACTCCAAATTGTCTGTTGCGAGATTCGCTTTCCTCAAACATTAACCCAACTGCTGTTCTTCTTAAATACCTCAACTGTACTATATACAGATAAAATACTTGGAGAACTTTCTCAATATTCTGCCAGCAAATCTGCATTTATGCCTATTCCAGTAATTGTATTTTAATATTCTGCTTGCACTATGTTCTAATCTGTCCACCCCAGCTGAATGCTGTTTTTGAATAAAGTATCCCATATGGATACTTATTAAAGGGATAAGTATGCTTTAATAAATATCAAATCTCATCATTTCCTTCTTCTCTGTATGCCCTTTCCATCAATGTTTACATATATTCAAGTTTTTCCTGTGTGAAAGAATAAAGGTTAAAAGATAGTATTATTTGAATCTATGTTTTGTTTTGTTATTCTTCAACTTTTTCTTGCTCTGGAAATATTACTACTAAATCCTACAATAACTTTCATCTTGTCAACTACCAATACCTGACAATATTATTTTTAAAGCAATATTTTTTAAAAATCTACAATCACTTTGTCTATTCTTGAAATACTAATAATTTCTCCACCTTCCATAGTTTGGCATCAGTCTCCACCACTTCAAGAAAATTGCCTTCACCAATTTCACCCAGGACCTCTTTGATATTAAACATAATGGAGCATTCACAATTTCATTTTCCTTTAGCTATCAGTGATATTTCAAATAGTTAATTCTCCAATTCTCCTTTTTTCTTTAAATTCTATTTCCTTGGTTTCTATGACAGCACACTCTGACGTCCACTTCTCAAACTATTTTGCTGTCTTCTCCAATATCAGACTATCACTCATATAAAGATGTTCCTGATTCTCTTCTCTCTTTTCTTCAGATTCTGTCTCACTTTTTAAAAGAAAAATTATTTTACTTTAAGTTCTGGGATGCATGTGCTGAATGCACAGGTTGGTTACATAGATAAATGTGTGTCATGGTTGTTTGGTGCACCTATCAGCCCATCATCTAGGTTTTAAGTCCCACATGCATTAGGTATCTGTCCTATGCTCTCCCTCCCCTTGCCCCCAACTCTATGACAGATCCCTGTGTGTGATGTTCCCCTCTCTGTGTCCATGTGTCATTGTTCAACTCCCACTTGTGAGTGAAAACTTGCGGTTTTTGGTTTTCTGTTCTTGTATTAGTTTGCAGAGGATGGTTTCCAGCTCTACCCATGTCCTTGTAAAGGGCATGAACTCATTCTTTTTTATGGCTGAATAGTATTCCATGGTGTATATGTGCCACATTTTCTTTATCCAGTCTATCATTGATGGGCATTTGAGTTGGTTCCAAGTCTTTACTATTGTAAATAGTGCTGCAGTAAACATATGTGTGCATGTGTATTTATAGTAGAATGGTTTATAATCCTTTGGGTATGTGCCCAGTATTGGGATTGCTGGGTCAAATGGTATTTCTAGTTCTAGATCCTTGAGGGATCACCACACTGCATTCCACAATGATTGAAATAATTTACACTCCCACCAACAGTGTAAAAGTATCCCTATTTCTCCATATCCTCTCCAGCATCTGTTGTCTCCTGATATTTGAATGATCACCTGTACTATATACAGATAAAATACTTAGAGAAGAGAACTCTCTCAATATCCTGCCAGCAAACCTGGTATTATGCCTATTCCAGTAATTGTATTTTAATATTCTGCTTGTACTATGTTCTAATTCTTTCCACCCCAGTGAATGCTCTTTTTAAATAAAGTATCCCATGTGGATACTTATTAAAGGAATAGTATATTTTATTTAATATATATATATATATATATAATATATATACATATATATATATATGTATTTAATATATGTCAAGTCCCATCATCTCTTTCTTCTCCGTATGCCTTTCCCATCAATATTTAAAGATATTCAAGTTTTTCCTGTGTGAAAGAATAAAGGTTAAAAGTTGGTATTATTTGAATCTATGTTTTCTTTTTTTCATTTTTTAAACTTTTCTCACTCTGGAAATATTATTATTAAAAGCCTACAATTACTTTCATCTCATCAACTACCAATACTCAACAATATTATTTTTACAGCAGTATTTTTAATAAATCTACAATCACTTTGTCTATTCTTGAACTACTAATTTCTTCACCTTCCATAGTCTGATTTTAGGTTTTATGTTTAGGTCTTTAATCCATCTTGAGTTAATTTTTTATAAAGTGTAAGGAAGAGGTCTACCTTCTGTTTTTTGCATATTTCTAGTCAGTTTCCCCAGTGCCATTTATGAAATAGGGAATTTTTTCCCCAATGCTTGTTTTTGTCAGGTTTGTCAAATATCAGATGGTTGTAGATACGTGGTGTTATTTCTGAAGCCTCTGCTCTGTTCCATTGGTCTATATCTCTGTTTTGGTACCAGTACCTTGCTGTTTTGGTTACTGTAGCTTTGTAGAATAGTTAGAAGCCACATAGCATGATGCCTCCAGCTTTGTTCTTTTTGCTTAGGATTGTCTTAGCTATATGGGCTCCTTTTTTGTTCCATTTGAAATTTACTTTTTTTCTAGTTCAGTGAAGAAAGTCAATGGTAGCTTGATGGGAATAGCATTGAATCTATAAATTACTTTGGCCAATATGTCTGTTTTCACAACATTGATTCTTCCTATCCATGAGCATGAAATGTTTTTTTCATTTCTTTGTGTCCTCTCTTATTTCATGGAGCAGTAGTTTGTAGTTCTCCTTGAAGAGGTCCTTTACATCCCTTGTAATTTCTATTCCTAGATATTTTATTCTCTTTATAGCAGTTGGGCATGGGAATTTACTCATGATTTGGTTTTCTGTTTGTCTATTGTTGGTATATAGGAATGCTTGTGATTTTTGCACATTGCTTTTTTATACTGAGACTTTACTGAAGTTGCTTGTCAGCTTAAGAAGTTTGAGGGCTGAGATGATGGGGTTTTCTAAATGTGCAATCATGTCATCTGCAAACAGAGCCAATCTGACTTCCTCTCTTCTTATTTGAATACTGTTTCTTTCTCTTGCTTGATTGCTCTGGCCAGAACTTTCAATACTATATTGAATACGAGTAGTGAGAGAGGGTACCCTTGTCTCATGCTAGTTTTCAAAGTGAATGTTTCCAGCTTTTGCCCATTCAGTATGATATTGGCTATTGGTTTGTCACAAATAGCTCTTATTATTTTGAGATGTGTTTTATAAATACATAGTTTATTGAGGGTTTTTAGCATGAAGAGGTGTTGAACTTTATCAAAGGCCTTTTCTGCATCTATTGAAATAATTATGTGGTTTTTGTTATTGGTTCTTTTTATGTGATGGATTATGTTTATTGATTTGCATATATTGAACCATCCTTGCATGCCAGGGATGAAGGAGACTTGATGGTGGTGGATATGCTTTTAGATATGCTGCTGGATTCGGTTTGCCAGTATTTTATTGAGGATTTTTGCATTCATTTTCACCAGGGATATTGGCCTGAAATTTTATTTTCTTTTTGTGTGTCTGTCAGGTTTTGGAATCAGGATGATTCTGACCTCATAAAATGAGTTAGGAAAGAGTCCATCTTTTTCTATTGTTTGGAATAGTTTCAGAAGGAATGGTACCAGCTCTGGTAGAATTCATCTGTGAATCTATCTGGTCCTGGGCTTTTTTAGGTGGGAATTTTATTATTATTTTTTTATTTAGATGGAATCATACTCTGTTGCCCGGGCCAGAGTACAGTGGCACAATCTCGGTTCATTGCAACCTCTGCCCCCTGGGTTCAGGCAATTCTTCTGCCTCAGCCTCCCAAGTAGCTGGGATTACAGGCCAATACCACTACATGCAACTAATTTTGTATTTTAGTAGTGATGAGCCTTCACCATGTTGGCCAACCTGGTCTGTAACCTCAAGTGATCTGCCTACCTTGGCTTCCCAAACTGTTGGAATTACAGGCATGAGCCACTGCACCTGGCCACTTCTCTTCTTTTTTAAATCAATGTTCCTTGAGGGATCTTATTTATTACTATGTCCTAAATTGTTATTTCTATAATTATTTATTCCAAATCTTTTTCTGAGGTTAAGTAACTGAACTGGATCCTCATGTCTATATTCAGTCACCTCTTTTATACCACTATAAAAGTGGTATAAAAAGACGCTCAACCTTCCTAAATCCTGGTTCATCTTCTGTGTTTAAGACAAGAAGCCCATTCCCTTACTCCTTTAAATGTCTTCATTTTTGTCTATTTTTCTTTGAACACAATATGAGAGCAGTATTTTCTCTGTTACTCGGTTCTATGTAGGGCAAACCAAAACCAGCAAACAGTCAAACACACACACACAAACAACAACAACTATCCTTGGTTAATTCAGAATATTGTCACTGGAATACATAGCAGGGATTTTTGTAATTATTGTCTCAAAGACCAAATAAAAGTCATAATTTTAGTCCTTAAAATCTTTCAACATTATTGATTCAAAAACCCTCAGTTGTAATACTCACACTACCTCCAAAAGCATTTTCTATAGTGGAATATTTGAGAAAGTTTTATCCTTAATGTTAAACATGATGAGTTGCCAACTTAATTTTAATAATGAAAAGGATCGGGTCCTGCACCTCCCTCACTAACCATGCTGATTTAACAAACTATGCATTCAATAGTTTGAGAATCTTGTGTTAATCAAACAGCTCCAACCTATTCATTGTATATAAAAAAATAACCCATTTGGTCTTTGGTCACTTCAGTATTGGAGCCAGGAGAGAAATGACTCCACATGATTTGGGAGTAATTGTCTAGTCATTGTTTTCTATAGTTTTGCTTCTGCCTTCTGGGGGGAACTTTCCTTATTTCTCAATCTATTTAATGCCCATAAGGAGAATGAAATAGTTTCAATATATTATTGTGCACTAATAACATTTTAGTATAAATAGATTATTATATTTAATAGGTAACATTTAATAAATAATACAGTACATCACAAAAGTCCACCATAAAACTTTGAAAATTGATATCTAATAATTTTACATATTTACAGATTAAATATGCTATACTGATACATGCATATAATGTGTAATGATCAAATCAGGGTAATTGGCTTATCCATCACCTCAATTATCATTTCTTTGTCTTGGGGCTATTATTTGCATGCTATTTTGAAATATATAATAAATTATTGTTGTATAGTTACCCTATTGTGTTACTGGGCACTGAAATTTAATTCCTTCTACATAACTGTATCATTTTGCCCATTAAACAACTTCTCTTCTTCTATTCTCCCTCTACCCTCCCAAACCTCTGGTAACCATCATTCTATTCTCTTCCTCTGTCAGATCAGTTTTTTTTTTTTTTTTTTTTTTGCTCCCACATATGTTTAAGAACATGTGACATTTGTCTTTCTTTGCCTGGCTTATTTTACTTAACATTATATTCTCCATTTCTATCCATGTTGTTGCAAATGACAGAGTTTTATTTTTTTTATTGCTCAAGAATATCCATTGTGCTGAGACCACATTTTCTTTATCCACTCATCTGTTGATGGGCACTTAGATTAATTCCATATCTTGGCTATTGTGAATAGTGTTGTAATAAACATGGGAGTGCAAATATTTCTTCAGTATACTGATTTTCTTTCTTTTGGATACATGCCCAGCAGTGGAATTGCTGGATCATATTGTCATTCTATTTTTAGCTTTTTGAAAACCCTCCATGCTGTTTTCCATAGTGGCTGTACTAATTTTCATTCCCACCAACAGTTTATAAGTGTTTTCCTTTTTTTCATATCCTTGCCAGCATTCATTTAGTCTTTCAGATAATAGCCATTCTAACTGTGGTGATATTATATCTCATTGTGGTTTTGATTTGCATTTCCCTATGATTAGGGATACTGAACATTATTTTCATATATTTCTTGGCCATTTGTGTGTTTTCTTTGAAAAATATCTGTTCAGATCTTTTGCCCATCTTTTAATTGGATTTTTTGTTTTTATGCTATTGAGTTGTTTGAGTTCCTTGCATATTCTGGTTATTCATCTCTTATCAGGTGTATTTAATAAATAATACATTATACCACACAAAGCCACCACAAAACTCTTACATTTTTAACTTTCTTCATCCAATTAGTTGTTTATAATCATCATCTTCCTAACCTGCTGATACATTTTTTTCTTATCATTTGTCTAAATTTAGGCTTTTTTAACAGATACATTTAAACCAGTCTCCACAATATCATCTCCTTTCTCTTCATTATCTCATTTTACTCCCTGAGGAAAACCGCTAAAAAAAATTTGGTATTTTTGCATAAGTCCCCTTTCTTGATGAAAATGATTATGAGAAGTATAGATAGTAGAAAAGGACTAAAAGAAAATCTGGCCCTGTAACTGCCTGTGTACATCAAATATGTTTACTTATTTAAAGACTCTGAGGAAGAAAGCACATTCAAAATTAACTGCAGGGAGAAAATGTTCTTAAGAAGATGTGCAGATGTCCAGGAATTTGTATTTAGCCAGTAAGTATACAGTTTACAGAATAACAGTATTGTGTGAAAATGATGCCTACACTTAAACTATCATAAGCATAGCTCTACACCCCAAGGCAAGCTTTCTTTTCAGATACAAAGCTAGATTAATTCTCTATATATGTCCTGTGTAAATATATGGCAAAGGCTGGTGTCCTGGGGCAAAAATAATGCATAGGTCTCATTGTCACAATACATAATATTCAGGCCAAAGTATGGTTTAGAGTTCACTCAACTATAAATATGGTTTTATCAATATGTCTCAGCTCCCAAACACACACAGCCTCATCCAAGAACTTTACGAGCTTAATACATATAATTGGAGTTAGGTGGGTTATCCAGAGAGCTCTAGGAATCAAGCTAATCAGGAATTCTTTAGTTAGCCATGGCAATCATTTGGAAGAAGGCTATTTACAAGTAGAAATGCTTGGTCATAGAGTATGTACATTAGACATTTTTTTTTTTGCTAGCTACTGCCAAATTCATTCTTTCTCACCATTGAGATTGTAATCAACAAAATTTAGTAAGTTAATATTTCCTACTAACAATTTTAAGATAAATGGCTGGGATGAATTATAAGAGGGTCCAAGAGGAAACAGAGCCAGAATAATATGAGGACATTTAGGTCATTATCAAGACAATAACATTTACTCTGAATGAAACTAAGAGTCAATACAGAGGCTTTCCTGAACAGTGACATGATGTGACTTATTTATTTAAAGCAGCACATTGGCCACTGTGTTAAAAGTAGATGTCAGGTTGTTATCACTTTGCTTCCTATTATAGGAAGTGATACTAGTCAACAAATTCCATAATCCAGATAATGACTTGAATCAACATGATAGCATGGTAGATATTGAGAAGTGATAGGACTCTCAATATATTTTGATGGTGTGGCCAGTATTATTAATTAATGGCTAATTAATTAATGGGTTAGATGTATGGTGAATGAATTAGATCTATATTTTAAGAAAAACAGAGTCAATGAAGGCTATGAGTATTTTGTGCTAAGACAACAGAACAAAGGAGTTGCCATCAATTGCTGAGGAAGGTTGTAAGCTAAGTAGAATTGGAAGGGATGCAAATTTTAGATCTGGTCCTTTTGAGTTATAGGTATTCAAGCTTCTAAGGTATATTGCTGAATTAAGTTGTACATATTAACTTGGCTTTCAGGAGTTAGGATTTCTGGAGTTTAGGCATATAGATGATATTTAAAGCCATGATACCAGATGAAATTACCAAGATGATATGTGTTTATAGAGAAGATAATAAGACTCAGGAATAAACGCAGAAACCTGAATGAAACTTAGAAAGGAACAAAATGTGTGTTTAGGAAATAGGGTATTGTGTCCCAAGAGCCAACTGAAAAGCAAAATATGTCAAGAAGAATGGAGTGATAAATTGTTTAAAATGTCTTATTGATTAAATAAAATGTGAACTGATAATCAAATATCATAACTAGTAATACTGAGTCATTGATAACTTTGACAAGAACAGCTTGAATAGAATCATACAGTGAAAATCAGATTAAAATGGATTTGTAAGTGGTAGAAGAGGAATTGAACAGAGTTAATAGATATAACCTTTACAATATATTTTATTGCATAAAGGAACCAACAAAAAATAGCCAATGAAGAAAGTGAGGTCACTTTTTCCTCTGTCTCTATTTCAAATGGTGTTTTTTTGCTGATGCAATGTGATGAAGATCACTTTCAGAGAAGTTGGAGAAACAGCGATGCTAGTTTTGACGGGCCACACATTCCACAGAACATAATGCCATCATTTTAGGAGTTGGAGCAAGGTAACAAATGGAACAAAATAGAATTCAGTTGCAGATAAAGAATGGAAAATGTGGGGTTTTTTTAATTATAATTTCTCAGATGCATGTGCAGAACATGCAGGTTTATATAATATAAATGTGCCATGGTGATTTGCTTCACCCATCAACCCATCATCTACATTAGGTATTTCTTCTAATGCTAACTCTATCCTAGTCCCCCACCAAGTGATAGGCCCTGGTGTATGATGTTCCCAACCTTGTGTCCACGTGTTAGCATTGTTCAACTCACACTTATGAGTGAAAACATGTGGTGTTTGGTTTTCTGTTCCTGTGTTAGTTTCCTGATAATGATGGTTTCCAGCTTCATCCATGTCTCTGCAAATGTCATGAACTCATCTTTTTATGGCTGCATAGTATTCCATGGTGTATATGTGCCACATTTTCTTTATCCGGTCCATCATCGATGGGCATTTGATTGGTTCCAAGTCTTTGCTATTGTAAAGTAATAAACAGTCATGTGCATGTGTCTTTATGGTAGAATGATTTTTTAATCCTTTAAGTATATACTCAGTAATGGGATTGCGGGATCAAATGGTATTTCTGGTTCTAGATCCTTGAGGAGTCACCACACTGTCTTCCACAATGGTTGAACTAATTTATACTCGTACAAACAGTGTAAAAGTGTTCCCATTTATCCACATCCTCTTCAGCATCTGTTGTTTCTTAACTTTTTAGTGATCACCATTCTAACTGGCATGAGATGGTATCTCATTGTGGTTTTGATTTGCATTTCTCTAATGACCAGTGATGATGAACTTTTTTTCATATGTTTGTTGGCTGCATAAATGTCTTCCTTTGAGAAGTGTCTGTTCATATCCTTCACCCACTTTTTGATGCGGTTGTTTGTTTGTTTCTTGTAAATTTAAGTTCCTTGTAGATTATGGATATTAGCCCTTTGTCAGATGGATAGATTGCAAAAAGTTTCTCCCATTCTGTAGGTTGCTTGTTCACTCTGATGATAGTTTCTTGTGCTGTGCAGAACCTCTTTAGTTTAATTAGATCACATTTGTCAATTTTGGCTTTTGTTGCCGTTGCTTTTGGTGTTTTACTCATGAAGTTCTTGCCCATGCCTATGTCCTGAATGGTATGCAGATGACATGATTGTATATTTAGAAAAGTCCATTGTCTCAGCCTAAAATCTCCCTAAGCTGATAAGCAACTCCAGCAAAGTCTCAGAATACAAAATCAATGTGCAAGAATCACAAGCATTCCTATACACCAATAATACACTAACGGGGAGTCAAATCATAAGTGAACTCTCATTCACAGTTGCTACAAAGAGAATAAAATACCTAGGAATACAACTTACAAGGGATGTGAAGGACCTCTTCAAGGAGAACTACAGACCACTCATCAAGGAAATAAGAGGGGATACAAACAAATGGAACATTTATGCTTATGGATAGGAAGAATTAATCATGAAAATTTCCATACTGCCCAAAGTAATTTATAGATTCAATGCTAATCCCATCAAGCTACCATTGACTTTCTTCACAGAATTAGAAAAAAATACTTTAAATTTCATATGGAACTAAAAAAGAGCCCATATATCCAAGACAAACCTAAGCAAAGAGAACAAAGCTGAGGCTTCACACTACCTGACTTCAAACTATATTACAAGGCTACAGTAACCGAGACAGCATGGTACTGGTACCAAAACAGATAAGTAGACCACTGGAACAGAACAGAGGCCTCAGAAATAATGCCACACATCTACAACCACCTGATCTTCAACAAACCTGACAAAAACAAGCAATGGGGAAAGGATTCCCTATTTAATAAATGCTGTTGGGAAAACTGGCTAGCCATATGCAGAAAACTGAAACCGGACCCCTTCCTTACACGTTATACAGAAATCAACCTGAGATGCATTAAAGACTTAAATGTAAGACCCAAAACCATAAAAACCCTGGTAGAAAACAACGTGGGTTTTTAGGGGTTCATTTGTTTTATTTTTTGACAAACAGAAAAGAAAGATGTAATGATATTAATATCTAAAGAAACAGAGGCAAAAATAAGGTGAGATGTTCCCCATATTTACACAGCTAGTAAGTGGAAGGTCGAGATTTTGAACATAATTTATCTGCAAAGTTATGCTCTTAACTACTGTACAGTACTTCCAATATTTAAATGAGGAAGATTTATTCAGGCTTCATGTTCTTCTACAAACATTGCTTACCTTCACTCTTCATCTTCCTGCTTTTAAAATTCTTTTTCTTGTATTAATCTGGATGATGTTTGATGTATGTTTACCTCTTAGATTGAGTTTTATAGAACACCCAGTGTAATAGGAAGGTATACAGAAGCAGAAACTTTTCTTATATGTGTTTTTTATCTTATCTGTGTTTTATACAGTTGCTACAAGAGGTCTGCCCACAGCTACCACTAAGGGAGCAATCCCGTAGAACTTTCAAGTTCTCTGTTACTATACTTGCTGTAAAAACTGTAGGGTTCCTCAGTGAAATTGCTGTCAACTTTTCCAACCTGCAATAGGAAAGAGATTCCAGATGTAAGACTAACCATGAGGCTCATGGCTTACATTTCTTTCTGGCCCTACATACTTTAAATCCTTAAAATGGGAATTAGTGTGATCTTTTTATTATTATTATATTTTAAGCTCTGGGGTACATGTATAGATTGTGCAGGATTGTTACATAGGAATACACATGCCGTGGTGGTTTGTTGCATCCATTTCCCCATCATCTACATTAGGTATTTCTCCTAATGATATCCCTCCCCAACCCCCACACCCCCTGCTATCTTTCCCCTAGACCCCATCCTCCAGCAGGCCCCGGTGTGTGATGTTCCCTTAACACAATTCTTTCTATTCACTTCTGAGAACGCTGGTTGTCTCAGAATTGAATAGTTTTTAGTTAGACTTGTGTCTTTATTCAGATTCCAATGAGGAGCAGATTTTTTTTTAAATGACTTACAAATACTGCTTTATCTAATTTTCAATGACACTTAATGTTTTGAAAAGTGTATTTACTGGGCCATTTTCCTCATGGTGAAATGCATCTCTTGAAATTGCTTATATGGGTGAGGGATTGGGTTATAGGAGATGTTGGTTAAAAAATAATTGTCTTAGATTCCTGTGTTAAGTATACATTCAGTGTGTTCATTATTGATAGAAAAATATGATTTGATTAGCAAATCAAAAACAAGCAAAAAAAAATCAAGAATGTATTACATTTCTAGAGAAAATTGTTAAGTCAGGAAAATTTGGGAATATTTATGGATATTTAGTTCTTTGACATTTTATTATTTGTATTTGATGAGTTACACCCAGTGAGATGCCATTTGACTAAGATATTGCAGTCATACACATATAAATTTGATAATGTCTCCTTAGTTTCCCTTGGTTATTACTGACACATTCATCACCATCTAATTATGAGAGGCAGTCTCAATGTAAACAGCAATATACCCTTTGCAGAGCGGCTCTGATGCAATGTAATATTTCTTGTCAAAACAAATTAATGTTTATCTCATCCACTTCATTGTAGACTATGGGGCTTCTCTCTCTTCTACTTATAGAAAATACCTTTTGTCAATATGATCACATACAACTTATGATGCATTACAGAATAAGTAAATTTTTTTGGCTACCACTTTCAAGTGACAAGTTCAATTAGCAATGTTTATTCTTGTATGTCATATTTGCCACTTAGTCTGTCTTCTTTCAAACTCATTTTCCTTGTAAAATCTTATCAGCAAAAGGAAATTCATCCAGACATTGCATAAGGCTATTACAAAAATAAAGTATATTTTTGCATTCCTTGCTTTACAAAACTTGTAACAGAAAACATTTAAGAAGTTTCATATGATTATATAATTACAAATTGACAGTGAATCATAAATGAAAAATTTCTTCCAATAACACCTGATACAAGTGATATAAAAATATTTGCCACATTAATATATTATGAAATTTTATTCACAGAAGAAATTAATTTTTTTGAATATAAACATAGATTAAAATAGTTACAGATCCAACTTTTTATGCATTTTTGGTTCTAAATTAATTTTCCATCTCATCTAGTAATGAAATGACACATGAAAACACTTCACAATTTCTGTGTAATCATATTAAATACACAGTGCACATTCAGAGCTGGCTTCACTTAAACTATTCCAAGGCCAAGTTTATATGCATGCCAGGAAGATGAAAGAGGAAAATGTAGCATAAATGATAATTTTCACTTTTCCTTGAATAATGAGCACTTAACCCAGTGAATTATAATTAAATATTTTAGTATTCTTTCCCTTGTTCTCTTCCATACTCCCAGTCCAGAAGTGATGCCTGCTAGAGACAACTTGGAAACTTACATCAATTTCAACCTTCTTTGAATTTGAATTAAGACTGCTATATTGCTTTACTTTTTCCCTGTGAAAATTTGTGCCAAAATGTATTCTAATTTGCTTTGTATTCATATATAAAATTTATTTTGTATCTGGCTATTTACCAGCAAAGAACAATAAACCTGAGATAACACTAAAATTGAGACATTTCATTACTTGCATTTCTACATTCCAGCAATATTGATGAATTATTGTGAACATTCCTGGAGCCAGTAATTTTTTATGCTTTAATTTGTTGCATATTTATTTTTTACTCCCTTAAAATTCTTTATTGTTGGGGTACAATGGTATACTGTTTTATTCTATACTGTGAACAAGCTATAAAATATCTTGAATAAAAAAGCAGTTGTATAACATTTCAAACTTAAACTACATAAATTTTCAATTAGAATTGGTAATATGAGAGGGAATGCATAAAATGCAGCCAGTTAAAAATATCTTACCTTTATGATAAATTATATGAATATCTTTCTAAAAAATATACATTAATTTTTAAATCATTTCTTTAAATATGAGTTTTCAGAGAACTTTTTCCAAGAGATTTTTTTTGTACAGTTCTTTTTTCCCTCTAGCTTATGTCATATAGGAAAATAAGATATACTTTATAAAAGAAGAACGTTCACTAAAATTAAATCCACAGGGACACTGAAGAGAGTTGATAGAGATAAATTTCTTTACAAATAGAAAAACATGCAGGAAATCTATGAAAGAGAAAATGCATTCAAATGTCATTACTGTTTGCTGGGGCACTATCTTATACAAAGTTAGTTTTACTCTATTGTCCCCTACAAAAAATTTTTATCAATCTAACATGAACTGAATTCACCATCTCTAAACTTTGTCACAATAAGATGATTTATTTATACCTCCTTATGTATAATCAATGTGAGTTTTATTATGAATAAACACCCATTGAGAACCTGTGGGTATTTCTTGATAACAAAATTAACTGTTAATTTCTAATAAATCAAGTATGCATAGACCTTGGCCAATTCATTTTTCATTTGCTAATTCTCACGTGTCTACAAAGAATTTCCAGAAAGCTTTAGGCAACCGGAATAATATGTGTATAACAAGGTTTCAAAAATGTCCAGATCTTTCTGATGGGAGAATTCTTTCAAATGAGTAGACTGAATGAAGTTGTTGAGTTGCCTAGAGTTCAAGAGTAACTCCAATCAATATGACTATTACCAAAGTTTTACCCTCACCATAGAGCATCTCTTTTTCTCCCTTAGTTTATTATTCTTTTGCTTTTACTTTCTTTCCCTTGTTTTGTTACCTGTGCAGTAAGATGTCTTGCCACCTGTGTAGTAAAGCCAGGAACTCTGTATAAGTTTGGGAGTGTTTAGCCTATTCTAATGTAGATCACTGAGGTCTGCCCACGGACAAGGCTGAATAGCTGAATGAAACCTCTCTGTGGCCAAACCAGGTAATCAAAAGACTTTGACAGGTTTTGAAACTTAAATGTCCTTAGTTTTCCTGGTTGTGATATATATGTATATGAACCTTTTAAAAGGACAGACTGCATGAGTGAGCAAAATTAGGTATGTTAGGTCCTGACCAAATATTATCCTTTTGAAAATAACCAACAGGAATTTAGGTGCTATCTTAATCTGTTTGGGCTGCCATTAAAACAGACTGGGTGACCTGAACAACAGAAATTTATTTTCTCACACTTCCAGAGGCTGGAAGTTTAAGATAAGGGTGCCAGTATGGTCACTTTCTGATGAGGGCTCTCTTCCTGGCTTGCACATGGCTTTCTGCCTTCTGGCAATGTCCTCACATGGTCTCTTTGGGTGTCTCATCTTGTGAAAACACTAATGATATCTGATCAGGGATCCACCCTTATGATCGCATTTAACCTTAATTACCTCACACTTGGGGTTGGGGTTCAACATATGAATTTTACAGGGACACAAATATATAGTTCATAATGAGTATGATTGCATTTATGATAGGAATAGAAAGAAAATTATATTAAAGGCTTTCAAAATTCTGAGGAAGTGAAACAGAAATACATGTAGACATAGTAGAAAAGCTACATTTTTAGCCCATGTTTTGTGAATAATGATGAGAAAAGGCTATAGGGTGAAAAAGGGGACAAACAGAAAAAAGAAAATCACACCCAATCAGTCAGGCTATTTATTGCCTTTAAGACTGAATATACACTGAGAAAAAATCAGAACCAAAAGTTTATGTGACCTAATCTTTTTGTTTTATATGAGCAAGACTTAATGAAGAATTTTTTTTTTTTTCCAGCAATCTCCAATCTACTTCCAGATTGAACTGCAAATTGCTGCTTATGCTTTTCTCAGGCTGCTTAAAGTTTGAGTTTCTGTCAGGGCTGCCAAGGAAAGCCAAAGTCTGAACAGATCAAATCACTATCAGTTTACTGTGGCCATATTATGAGGAATTAGCCCTAATGAGCCCTAAAGGAGGGGACCCAGATGAATGAGAAGACAGTTCATGAGTTCTTGCCTTGAAAGGGAGCTACATGCTGAGTTGTATATGAAGTAGGATTTTTAAAAGTTAAATATGTCATGGGATATGAAGTATTAGAGTATAGAAGCTTCTTTACATTTACTGACAGAAGATTACATTTAACCTAAATGACAACAATTTGCCATTGATAGAATTCCAGGAAGAAAAATAATTGGGTCAAAACAATGAACATACAAAATAACTGTGAATAGAGTTAAGGGCATGCTATAGCTAGAAATGGCCAGACAGGGAATTTTGAGAGCTAATTATGTGAAGGCAAGAATATTGTAAGTGCTTTACTGATAATAATAAAAAAAAGAAGAAAGTTAAGATATATGAAACTAAAACAATAGAAATTAGAAAATAAAAGGTGGCTTAAATCAAAATTAGTAAAATGGTAAGGTAATAATATTAACAATGAGGATAAAATTAGGCAATAAAGAGATTTCTGAAGAAAAAGGAGGAGATGCATGCATTTTTATTGAATTTTGGGTACCAGAAAAAAGGTTTAGAAGTCATATTATGCCAGGAGAAAAATTTTTATTTGGTACTGACTACAGAAATGGTGCTATATTAATATTGATTACATAGATTTGTATTTGTGAATTTAAATACAACTTTTACTTATTTGAGTATCTTAATGCAGACATGTGATTTTGGTTATTCCAGGTAGAGTTACTCTAATGATTTTATGCATTCAAGAATCTACTGTAAATCCTACCCAAGAAAATCTTATATCAACTATAGATATAAACAATAGAAATCAGATCATAGAGATTAAGACAGAGTTATTCTTTACATATAAACTGCAACACTTCAAAAACTTTAATTTTTATGATATAAATTTACGTTAGAGTATCAATGAATGTCAGGTTTGAGTATTAAAATATGAATGTTGTTGCAATAACAATTTACATATTTAATAGAGTAAATAACTTCTGTGTGCTAACACTCTCCTTTGTATAATACAAATTTCTGTGCTCAGTCTCTTTTTCACTGGAATTTATTTCCTTACTATGTGATAAGTTTTCTTGCCCTCTAATGGTCAAGCTATCCTGGCATGTTTCCCTTAAGTGAAACACTATTATGTGGGTAAATCAGTGTTCTACCAAATGTGCATTCACTGCTGAAACTAAAACTCACCTATGATATGTCTAGAAAGCTTATTTCTCAGAAAATTCCTAATAATGAGACTTCTCATCCTAAGTGATGAGAGAGTCTGGCAGATAATATTTGCCTAATAAGAAACCTTGAATCATACCAGGAAAGGCAAAATCTCTTCCTGTTTCTTTTGCTGCTAACCTTCCATATTTTTTGTCTTAGGTAGCCACCAGTTGATTTATATCTTAATTAATTTTGTCCATTCTAGAGTTTTACAAAAATTTAGTATTTTTGTACCTCCCACAAGTAAGTGAAAAAATGAAAACTTTGTTTTTCTGTGCCTAACTTATTTCACTTAATGACCTCCAGTTCCATCTGTGTTGTTGCAAATGACAGGATCTCATTCTTTTTTACGGCAGAAAAGTACAACTTTGTGTATATGTACCGTGTTTTCTGTATTCATCCATCTGTTGATAGACACTTAGGTTGCTTTCAAATCTTGACTATTGTGAATAGTGCTGCAGTAAACATGGGAGTGCAGGTATCTTGTCCATATGCTGATTTTCTTTCTTTTCTGGATGTACCTAGGAGTGGAATTGTTGCTGGATCGTATGCTAGCCCTATTTTTAGTGTTTTGAGGAACTTTCAAATTGTTCTCCATGGTGGATGTACTAATTTACATTCCCACCAAAAGGGTACGAGTGTTGCCTTTTCACCACATCCTCTCCAGCATTTGTTATGTCCTGTCTTTTGGATAAACTTTATTTTAACTGTGATATGATGATATCTCATTGTACTTTTGAAGTTTTCTGATGATCAGTGATGCTGAGCAGCTTTTCATTTACCTGTTTGCCATTTGTATGTCTCCTTTGACAAATGTCTAGTCAAATATTTTGCCCATTTTTTTGATCAGATGAGATTTTTTTTTCCTATACAGTTATTTGAACTTCTTAGGTATTCTGATTATTAATCCCTGGTCAGATGGACAGTTTGCAAACATTTTCTTTCATTCTGTGGGTTGTTTCTTCACCCTATGGATTGTTTTCTTTGTTGTGTAGAAACTGTTTAACTGAATATGATCCCATTTGTTTATTTTTGCTTTGGTCGCCTATGCTTGTGCATATCTTTACTTTCGGCTTATATATCTTTATGGGTAAGATGAGTTTTTATAAGCAGCAGATTTTTTTTTTGTAATTTTTAAAGTCATTCAACAATTCCGTATCTTTTGAGTAGAAAATTTAATCCATTCATGTTCAATGTTATTGACATGTGAAGCTTTATTCCTGTCATATTGATTTTCTGGTTATTGTGTGTGTGTGTGTGTGTGAGTGTGTGTGTGTGTGTGTGTGTATATATATACACACACACATATATATACTTTTTTTTTTCTTATTGATTTTCATTGTAGTTTGTAGTTTGGTGGATTTCTGTAGTGGTACCATTCGAGTCTTTTCCCTTCCTCATTTTTGTAATTGCTTTGCCATGAGTTTTATACTTTCCTGTGTTTTCATCATGTTGATAGAGTTTGGATGCCTTTTCCTTCCAAAGTTATGTTAAAATATAATCCTCAATGTTAGAAGTGAGGTCTAGTAGGACGGGTTTGGGTTATGAGAATAGATTCTTCTTCTTCATGAATATCTTGTTACCTCTTCATAATAATGAGTTCTCACCCTGTTATGAGAGCTGTTTGTTTAAAAGAGTGTGACATGTCTCCCTCTCTTCTCTCTTGCTTTCTGTCTTGCATTGTGACACACTTACTCTCTATTTGCCTCCTGCCATGATTTAGGGCTCCTTAGGCACTCTCCAGAGCAAATGCCAGCATTGTACTTGTAGAGTCTTCAGAACCATCAGCGAAACTGACATCTTTTCTTTATAAATTACTCAGAGTTTTTTTTTGAATCTTCTGAAATTAAACACAGATTTTTATTTTAGCACTTCTTTTAGTCAATAGCTACAATCACAGATTACTCTGTGTTTGTGCTATGTATTTTACCATTGAGATAAGGTTAGTAAATTAAAACTAAATATATTAATTCCAATCTAATTTTTACACTTTTTTTCCATAGCTTTCTAAAGTAATCTGGGAGAGGAAGTTAGTACTAATACTATGTCAAGCAAGGAAAATTACCAGATCTATGTGTAATGTGAGGAGAGGCATTTGAGGGAATGTGTATCTTCATATTACTTTAAAATGTATTTGATACATTCAAATAGTCATTTTCCCAGTAGATGTGAAGAATAAGGATCACATTTCCTCACGATTAGTAGACAGGCATTTTGTAAAGATGCGCAAGATTTTGAATCTGTTTTCATTCATCTTCTCCCATGCCACAAGTCAGATGTCACAGAAAGGGAAAAAAAATTAAAAAGTAGCTATTTGATTTGCTTTGTAGTCACAATTCAAAAATTATTCCAATATAAAAATTAGGGAGTCAGGATTTGAACCAGGTCTGTGTGTCTGTGTAAAGTCTATGCATGATTTTCCTGCCACGAGAAAGTGTGTCTCACTGTAGATCACACAATTTTACACCCCATGTCTTGATGTTCTAAATTTTACCTTCCCCTAGTCTGCAGAAATGTTCTTCCCCAAGTCTGCTGAACCTTTGTTTTTAGGCTTCCAGTGTCCGCACATGTCTTGAATGTAATTTTATACACAGGAGCTTCCCGTCTCCGTGATGTGTAGTTTGCAAATATGAAACAAACACTTTGAAGCAGTTATTTGTGACTATCATATAGAATGAAATTCATGAATCTCAATTACATAGATGATTCAGGCTAGAACCAGCAATTTGTAAAATTATGTTCATATTTATGAAGTTCTAAGAGTCCTGTTTGATGTTGCTCACAAATGTGACATTTTGATTCCAAATGTACTTATTCTTTTATTTATCTGTATATCGTAGATACAAAAATGCGTAGTTTCTCCCAAATAGTTTTTGTCCCCAACCACCCAGAGAAGATCCCTTGATCTTCTACTGTCAATAGAATCAAATTATTATACTATGGTTTTACTTATAGAATTATGAAAAATGATATATCTTATCAAGGCTTAGGTAGGTTATTTTATTTTTAATAAAGACTATTTCTATATCAAATACTTTGTTTTACAATTTGCATTCTGATGCAAAATGGAACACTATGTGTGTGTGTGTGTGTGTGTGTGTGTGTGTGTGTGTGTGTGTTCACTCAGGGTGCCCATTAACAGTTAGGTCATGTGGCAAAGGGTAACACACTAGCCGGATCACCCAAGCACTATTTACAGAGTCTGAGATTTTTTTTAATAGCAATTCAAACAGACTAATAGAGATGATAATTGCTATTTTTTAGTTTCCAGGATTAAGACTCCCTTGTTCATTTCTTATAGGATTGGTCTGGTGGTAAAGAATTCCCTTAGCATTTGCTTTTCTGGGAAAGCCTTTATTTTTCTCATTCATACAGTGTATTTTTGGCTGTATTCTTGGCTGATACAGGTGGATTTTTTTTTCCAGTACTTTGAATATATCATCCCATTCTTTTCTGGTCTGTAAAGTATCTACTGAAAAATCTATTATTTGTCTGGTAAGGTTTCCTTTAGAGATAACTAAACACCTTTGCTGTTTTCAAAATTTGCTCTTTATTTTTGACTTTAGATGTTCTAACTATAATGTGCCATGTGGAAAACATTTTTGCATCATGTCTGCCTGAGGATTGCTAAGGTCCTGATATAGAAATGTCTAAATTTATTTCAATACATGGGAAGTTTCCATTTATTACTTTGTTATATAGGTTTTCTATTCATTTCTTATTCTCCTTGCCTTTGGAAATGTCAATAATTAGTGTAGCTTTTCATATGCCTGAATATAAACAATATTAAATGTATTATCTTGTCCCAAATGTCGCAAAGCTGTTGCACATTCTTTCTAATTTTTCCCTTTTTCTCTGCTTATATTTATTTTAAATGAATTGTCTACATGTTCTGAGATTCCTTAGTCTGTATATTCCAGTCTGTTACTGAAGATGTCCAATGTATTTTATAGTTCCTTCAATAAATTGTTCAGTTCCAGAATTTCTATTTGGTTCCTTTTAAAAATTATCTCTTTGGTACATCTCTCATTCATATTCTGAATTGCTTCTGCTTTTTTGATATTGTTTTTCGGGATTCCCTTTTATCTCTGAGCATTTTAAAAATAAATATTTTGAATTCTTTGAATCTAAGATTTCAAAAAATTTATTTGATTAAAACCTGTTGCTGTATAATTACTGCATTCCTTTGTAGGTGTTATATTTTCTTGTTTTGTTATGTTTTCTGTTTTTACATTGAAATCTGCATGCCTGGTGTAATAGTCATTTCCTCCTGATCTTGAATTTACTTTTGTAGAGAGGAATTTTCTACATATATATCTGTGATGTTGGTTAGGTGAGGCACTTCGGCTTCGATTCAGGGTGCATACAGTCATGTTGTCTATACGATTTATTTGGCTGAAAATAGTGTTAGTGTTGTGATTCATTGGAAGGTAAGGGTAGGGATATTAGTGGAGGCTGTGGTAAAGTTGTGCTGGGAACTCAGATGCCAGGTAGGCCAGTCTCTAGGCTCCAGTATTAGCTGTGGTGGATTGTGTATGCCTATCTTTGTGCTTCAAGGCAGTGTAGGTAGCACCTGGGTTGACAGTTACCAGTAGGCCAGTTCTTGGGTTGGTGGTTTGCACAGTGTGCTAGGTAGCTCAGGCGGTTCTCAGGTTTCTGGGAAGCTGGCATGATGGGCATGATGGCAGTAGGAGTGATGGGACAATCTTCTGGGAGCAAAGCATCATGAATTGGTGTTGTTGGTAGCTGTAGTACAGAGTTGTCCCGTACAGCTACAGACACATTACTCTCAGGATCTTCTGCTCTCTGCGGCAGCAGTGTTGCAGCACCAAGAAAAGTGAGGGAAAAATCTTGCTCTTTTTCACGAGCCTTGGCAATAAGGCCACACCACTAGTAAGTCGCACTCTCCACTCATAGCCTCAAGAAGGTAGCCCTCCACCTCACTTGCCCCAGTCTACAGTGACAGCAGTAGTGGGCATGCAGATGGGGAGGAGATATCACACTCTATATGTAAGCCTGGGCACAGAGTTTTGCTTCTTCACTCAGAGGGAGTATTTTTCCTTGTTTTCAAAGCCAAGTACAGAGTTTATACCAACAGAGGAAGTGGTGTTTTGTGGCATTGCTAGGGTGGGGACACTTCACAAAGCCCTGGACGGAGAGCTTTCCGGAACTGGAAAGCATGTGTGTATGTTTTTTTAATGTCTCGGGGTCTTCCTTTTTTGTTATGATGTACCATCCTTCCCCCAAAAATAGTATTCCCTATAGACTACAGTACTGGGGTCCCTGTAGCACCTTTGGGTCTATCCAGCATTGTGCTGCTGCAGCCCTCTGGATCAACAGTGCTTCCCAGGGCTGGATGCGGTCCTATGATGGCTGTACTCCCAAATATCACACTGCCACAGCCACTCAGGTCTTGGTGCCACGGGGAAAGGAGGTTGTGTTTTGTGACCCAACATGAGTTCCTTGCCTTCTGCAGTGCTCTCACTGGGTCTTCAAATCATCATCCACACTACTGTCAGGGTTTGTTAGGGTAGAGGTGCTTTTCCATGGTGTGATTCATGACAGTTCACATTGAAAATGTGAACCACTAAATCTTTCTCACTTACCCTTTCCCCCCAAAAAACAAGCCACATAGGGCTTCCAGATGATCTTAAAACTATTGGAAGAAACAGGAGAGCTCTGTTTTTTTTTAAATATACTTTAAATTCTGGGGTACATGTGCAGGTTGTGCAGGATCGTTACATAGGTATATACATATCATGGTGGTTTGCTACCTCCATCCCTCTGTCATCTATATTAGGCATTTCTCCCAATGTTATCCCTCCCCAAACCCCCCACCCTGTGCTATTCCTCCCCTAGACCCCCCAACCCCCAATAGGCCCCAGTGTGTGATGTTCCCCTCCCTGTGTCATTGTGTTCTCATTGTTCAACACCCACTTATGAGTGAGAACATGTGGTGTTTGGTTTTCTGTTCTTGTGTCAGTTTGCTGAGAATGACTGTTTCCAGCTTCATACATGTCCCTGCAAAGGACAAGAACTCATCCTTTTTTATGCCTGCATAGTATTTCATGATGTATATGTGCCACATTTTCTTTATCCAGTCTATCATTGATGGGCATTTGGGTTTGTTCCAAGTCTTTCCTATTGTAAACAGTGCTGTAGTAAACATATGTGCACATGTGTCTTTATTATAGAATGATTTATAATCCTTTGGGTTTATACCCAGTAATGGGATTACTGGGTCAAATGGTATTTCTAGTTCTAGATCATTGAGAAATCATCATACTGTCTTCCAGAATGGTTGAACTAATTTATACTCCCACCTACAGTGTAAAAGTGTTCATATTTCTCCACATCCTCTCCAGCATCTGTTGTCTCCAGATTTTTAATGATTGACATTCTAACTGGCATGAGATAGTATCTCAGTGGGGTTTTGATTTGCATATCTCTAATATCCAGTGATGATGAGCATTTTTTCATATGTTTGTTGGCTGGATAAATGTCTTCTTTTGAAAAATGTCTGTTCATATGCTTCACCCAATTTTGATGGGATTTTTTTTTCTTGTAAAGTTGTTTTAGTTCTTTGTAGATTCTGGATATTAGCCCTTTGTCAGATGGGTAGCTTGCAAAAACTTTTTGCCATTCTATTGATTGCCGGTTCACTCTAATGATAGTTTATTTTACTGTTCAGGCACTCATGTTTAATTAGATCCCATTTGTCTATTTTAGTTGTTGTTGACATTGCTTTTGGTGTTTTGGTCATGAAGTTCTTGCCTATGCATGTGTCTTGAATGGTATTACTTATGTTTTCTTCTAGGGTTTTTATGGTGTTAGGTCTGATGTTTAAATATTTAATCCATCTGGAGTTTATTTTTATATAAGATGTAAGGAAGGGGTCCAGTTTCAGCTTTCTGCACATCGCTAGCCAGTTTTCCCAACATCATTTGTTAAAAAGGGAATCCTATCTACATTGCTTGTTTTTCTCAAGTTTGTCAAAGATCAGGTGGTGGTAGGTGTGTGGCATTACTTCCAAGGCCTCTGTTCTGTTCCATTGGTCTCCATCTCTGTTTTGGTACCAGTACCATGCTGTTTTGATTACTGTAGCCTTGTAGTATAGTTTGAAGGCAGGTAGCATGATACCTCCAACTTTGTTCTTTTTGCTTAGGATTGATCTTGGCTATGTGGGCTCTTTTATGGTTTCATATGAAGTATAAGGTGTTTTCCAATTCTGAGAAGAAGGTCAATGGTAGCTTGATCGGAATAGCATTGAATCTGTAAATTACTTTAGGCAGTATGGCCATTTTCATGATATTGATTCTTCCTAACCATGAGCATGGAATGTTTTTCCATCAGTTTGTGTCCTCTCTTATTTCCTTGAGCAGTGGTTTGTAGCTCTCCTTGAAGAGATCCTTCACATCCTTTGTTAGTTGTACTCCTAGGTATTTTATTCTCTTTGTAGCAATTGTGAATGGGAGTTCACTCATGATTTGGGTCTCTGTTTGTCTGTTACTGGTGATTTTTGCACGTTGATTTTTGTAGGCTAAGACTCTGCTGAAGTTGCTCATCAGTTTAAGTAGATTTCGGGCTGAGACAATGAGGTCTTCTAAATATACAATCATGTCATCTGCAAATAGAGACAACTTGACTTCCTCTTTTCCTAATTGAATACCCTTTATTTCTTTTTCTTGTCTGATTACTATGGCTAAAACTTCCAATGCTGTGTTGCTCATATGAATAGTGAAAAGGCACCCTTGTGTACTGCCAGTTTTCAAAGGGAATGCTTCCAGCTTTTGCCCATTCAGTATGATATTGGCTGTGGGTTTGTCATAAATGGCTTTTAATGTTTTGAGATATGTTCCAGTAATACCTAGTTTATTGAGAGTTTTTAGCATAAAAGGCTGCTGAATTTTGTTGAAGGCCTTCTCTGCATCTATTG
Source organism: Cebus imitator (assembly GCF_001604975.1). Classification (NCBI taxonomy): domain Eukaryota; kingdom Metazoa; phylum Chordata; class Mammalia; order Primates; family Cebidae; genus Cebus; species Cebus imitator. Next base: position 2,782,647 of record NW_016107445.1, read on the forward strand.
AGATAATCATGTGGTTTTTGTCTTTGGTTCTGTTTATGTGATGGATTGTGTTTATAGATTTGCATATGTTGAACCAGCCTTGCATCCCTGGGATGGAGCCGACTTGATCAGGATAGATAAGCTTTTTGATATGATGTTGCATTTGGTTTGCCTGTATTTGATTGAAGATTTTGCATCAAAGTTCATCATGGATATTGGCCTGAAATTTTCGTTTTTGGTTGTGTCTCTGCCAGGTTTTGGTATCAGGATGATGTTGGTCTCATAAAATGAATTAGGGAGGATTTCCTCTTTTTGTATTGTTTGGAATAGTTTCAGAAGGAATGGTAGCAGCTCCTCTTCATAGGTCTGGTAAAATTTGGCTGTGAACCTACCTGGTCCTGGACATTTTTTGGTTGGTAGGCTATTGATTGTTGCCTCAACTTCAGACCTTGTTATTGGTCTATTGAGAGATTCAGTTATCCTGGTTAAGTCTTGGAAGTGTGTAAGTGTCCAGGAATTTATCCATTTCTTCTAGATTTATTGTCTTATAAGCATAGAGTGTTTGTAGTGATCTCTGATGGTAGTTCGTATTTCTGTGAAGTCAGTGGTGAAATCCCCTTTATCATTTTTTATTGCATCTGTTTGATTCTTCTCTCTTTTCTTTTTTATTAGTTTGACTAGTGATCTATCTATTTTGTTGATCTTTACAAAAAACCAGCTCCTGGATTCATTGATTTTTTTGAAGGTATTTTTGTGTTTCTATCTCCTTCAGTTCTGCTTTGATCTTAGTTATTTCTTGTTTTTTGCTAGAATTTGAATTTGTTTGATTTTGCTCCTGTAGTTATTTTAATTGTGATGATAGGGTGTCGGTTTTAGATTTTTCCTCACTACTCTGGTCGGCATTTGGTGCTATAAATTTCCCGCAAGACACTGCTTTAATTGTGTCCCAGAGATTCTGGTACATTTTGTCTTCATTCTTATTGGTTCTGAAGAACATCTCTATTTCTGCCTTCATTTCATTATCCAGTTGTTATTCAGGAACAGGTTGTTCAGTTCCTATGTAGTTGTGCAGTTTTGAGTGAGTTTCTTAATCCTGAGTTCTAATTTGCTTGCACTGTGGTCTGAGAGAGTGGTTGTTAAAATTTCCATTACTTTGCATTTGCTGAGGAATTATTTACTTCCAATTATGTGGTCAATTTTAGAGTAAGTGTGATGTGGTGCTGAGAAGAAGGCATATATTCTGTGGATTTGGGGTGGAGACTTCTGTAGATGTCTATTAGGTTTGCTTGATCCAGGTCTGTGTTCAAGTCCTGGATATCCTTGTTAATTTTCTGTCTCATTGATATGTCTAATATTGAGAGTGGAGTGTTAAAGTCTCCCACTATGCTTGTGTGGGAGTCTAAGTCTCTTTGTATGTCATTAAAAACTTGCTTTATGTATCTGGGTGCTTCTATATTGGGTGCATATATATTTAGGATCATTAGCTCTTCTTCTTGCACTGATCCCTTTACAATTAAGTAATGCCCTTCTTTGCCTCTTTTGATTTTTGTTTAAAGCCTGTTTTATCGGAGACTAGGATTGCAATCAAAACAGGTGAACTCTTTAGGACATCAGCCTAAGCAAAGATTTAATAGCTAAACCTCAAAAGCACAAGATATGAAACAAAAACATAGACAAACAGGACTATATTAAACTAAAAAAACTTCCCCACAGCAAAAGAAACAATCAGCAGGTTGAAGGAACAACCTCTTGAATGGGAGGAAACCTCAGCCTCTATAAGGGAACTGGCCGCTTGTTTCTTTCTTCTTCTGTGCCTCAGGTTTTTTCCTGTGAGTTATTGTTGGACTCTAATGTTCTCTGCTTAATGTCCTACTTGAGATATGATTACCTATTCATAAAATTGGTTCTTATTTCTGGAGAGGATGGGTGTCAGATGTCTTCAGTTAGCCATATTGAACGAGGTATCTCTTTAATATACTTATTTCTCTTCTTTGATTTGCATTTCCAGATGATTAGTAATGTTGAGCAATTTTAAGTATATTTATTGACCCTTTGTAGGTTTCCTTTTGAGAAATGTCTACTCATATCCTTTGCCCATTTTGTAATAGGATTATTTGTTGTTGTTTTGTCACCTTTTAGTTGTTTGCATTATTTGTATTTCATGGATATTAGTCCCTTGTTGGATGAATAGTTTGCAAATATTTCCTCCCATTCAAGAGGTTGTTCCTTCAATCTATTGGTTGTTTCTTTTGCTGTGAAGAAGTATTTTTTTAGTTTAATATAGTCCTATTTGTCTATATTTTTTTCATTTCCTGTACTTTTGAGGTTTTTGCCATAAAATCTTTGCTTAGCCAATGTCCTAAAGAGTTACCCTATTTTCTTCCAGTAGTTTCATATTTTGTATTAATGTCTTTAATTCATCTTGACTTTTGTATATGCTGGGAGATAGGATTCTAGTTTTATTTTTCTGTATATGCTTATCCAGTTTTCCCAGCACAATTTATTGAAAAGGGTTTTCTTTCCCCAATGTATGTTCTAGGTGGCTTTGTTGAAAATAAATTGTCTCTAAATATGTGGATTCATTTCTGGAGTCACTATTCTATGCCATTGTTCTCTGTGTCTTTTTATACCAGTACCATACTGTTTTGATTATTATAGCTCATGATTATTATTAATATTATAATATGTGAGGCCTTATAATATTAATATTATAATATGTGAGGGCTTATTATTAATATGTGAGGGCTTATTCCTGTAATTTAATTAACTGGTTTCTGGTTGTTTTTTATTTCCCCACCTTTTCCTCTGATATTGTTTATCATTGCATTTTGTTGGTTTTTCTGTAATGGTAATATTCAAGTCCTTTCTCCTCCTTATTAGTGTGTTTGCACAACCAATAGGTTTTATAAATTTGTGTATTTTTAATAATAGTAGTTGTTATTTCACTTCCAGATTTAGGACTCTCTTAAGCATTTCTTGCAGAGCCTGTCTAGTGATAATGAATTCCCTTAGCACTTGCTTGTCTAAGAAAGACTTTATCAGTATTTCATTTACACAGCATTATTTTGCTGCATAGAGTATTTTTGGCTAACAGATTTTTTGTTTTGACTGCAGTACTTTTAATATATTGTTCTATTTTCTTTTGATCGGTAAACTTTCTGCTATCTATTGTTCATTTGATGAAGTTTCCTTTATAGATTATTAGATGCTTTCTTCTTGCTATTTTTATTTGATTTTTATCTTTGTCTTTTGACAGTATGACTATTATACACTGTGGAGAAAACTCTTTGAATTGTTCTGTTTGGAAATCTATGAGCTTCCTGTATCTGGATATCTAAATCTCTTGCTAGATTTGGGAGGTTTTTAGTTATTATTTTGTTAGATAGTTGTCAATCCTTATTTTCTCTTCACTTTCTGGGAGACTGAATAAATCAAATATTTAGTTGCTTTAGGGTGTCCTGTATTAGTCTGTTTCACACTGCTATAAAGAACTACCCAAGACTAGGTAGATTTATAAAGGAAAGAGCTTTAAATAACTCCAAGTTCCACATTGCTGGGTAGGCCTAAGGAAATTAACAATCATGGCAAAATGTGAAGGAGAAGCAAGCACTTTCTTCACAGGCAGCAGGTGACAGTCAGGAGGAATAGCCAAACACTTTTAAACCATCAGATCTGTGAGAACTCACTCAATATCATGTGGAACAGCATAGGGGAAACCACTCCTGTGATCCAATCACCTCCCACCAAGTCCCTCCCTTGATATGTGGGAATTAAATTTGACATGAGATTTGGGTGGGGACACAGAGCCAAACCATATTCTGTCCTATATGTCATGTAGGCTTTGCTCTATTCTCATTTCTTTTTCTTTATTTTGGTCTGAACGGGTTACTTCAAAATACATAGCTTCACATTCTGAAATTCCTTCTGCTTGATGTAGTCTATTTTGAAAGCTTTCAGTGGTATTTTGTATTTTTTTTTCAATGACTGCTTCAGTTTCATAATTTTTGGTTGGTTCTGTTTTCTATTTATCTCTTTGATACACTTCTCATTCATATCCTGAATTGTTTTTCTATCTATTGTCTTATTCATCTGTGTTCTCTTGTATTTCACTGAGGTTTTAAAATATCATTTTTCTGAATTCTTTTTCTGTGGCTTCAAAAATTTCTTTAATTTTTGAATCTGTTGCTGGAAAATTATTTTGGTCTTTTGGAGGTGTTACACTTCCATGCTTTTACATGTTTCTTGCATTCTTACATTGATATTTATGCATGTAGTGTAACAGTTGCTTATTCCACTTTTTTAATGTGCTATCATGGGGGAGAGCTTTTTCCTGAAGATGTATCTATGGTGTTCATTGAGTAGGCTACTTTGGCTTCGATTCTGTATGTGTACAGTGTAGTCACTATATGATTTATTTGACTGCAAACAGCATTATGTCAGTGGTGTCTGTGATTTCATGAGTGATGTAACATGCTGCTGTTAGTGGACACTAAGGTGAAGTTTTACTGGGAATGGGGATACCAGGTGAGCCAGCCCTCAGGGGCCAGTGGTGGCAGCAGTGGGCCAAATATGCCTGCTTTGGGGGCCCAAGGTGGTTTACTCCATGTTAGTATATCTAAATATACTGATTCTTCAGCTTCTAGGCTATAGTTTGTTTGGGTGCTGGCAGTGATAGTGGTGGGCCAGGTTAGGCAGGTCTGCTATCCCCTGGCAGTGGGTGTGACCTGGGTGATTTCTGTAAGGCTGGTGAGACAACCATCCAGATCTGAAATGGTCAGCACTAATATTGGTGATGGCTGTGATGAGATAATCAGGAAATTTCCCACACAGGCAGTGTGTGGGGGTGGGTACCTGCTGTAATGGTAGTGGAAGGTTAACTGGACCCAACTTCAGGTCCCCAAAATAGTGCTTAAGTGCCAATAGCGAGCAGTAGAGGGGGCTGGAAGATCCCCAAGGAAGTGGATGGCAGATTTAGTCACTGACGAAGGTGCAGGTAGGCTGGTCAGTCCTGTTCTCAGCCCTGCCTCCCCATGGTGCATGCAGATGCTGGCTGTGGTTGGCAGTCACAGGGTGATCCGAAGACCCCCAGCAGAATGCTCAAGTTGGGCACAAGTGCTGCTGGGGATGGCAGAATTACCTTCAGTGGCACCAGCTCTAGGCAGGCAGCTGGGGAGCATGCATTTTGACCGCAGTGACAGCTGTGGGTAGGGCAGCCTGTTTTTGAACACTTATAAAAATATGGCAGATCCCACTGCTTAGGTGACATGGTTTGACTCTGTGTCACTACCCAAATCTCATATCAAATTGTACCCCCCGCATGTTGATGGCGGTTACAATTTGATATGAGATTACACTACCTAAATCTCATATCAAATTGTAACCTCCGCATATCAAATTTGGGTAGATTTGGGCATGTAATCCTCACATGTCAAGGGAGGGAAGTGATTGGATTATCAGGGTGGTTGCCCCATGCTGTTTCTGTGATACTGAGCAAATTCTTACAAGATCTAATGATTTTATAAATGCAAGTTTTTCCTGCACTCACACCTGTGCTCTCTTTTGCCTGCCACAATGTAAGACATGCCTGCGTCCACTTCAACCATGATTCTAAGTTTCCTGAGGCTCCCCCCTGCCTTGCAAAACTGAGAGTCAATTAAACCTCTTTTCCTTATAAATTACCCAGTCTTGGATATATCTTTATAGCAGTGTAAGAACAGACTAATACAGTAAATTGGTACTGGAAGTATGGCGATGTTATAACAATACTTGAAAATGTCAAAGCAACTTGGAACTGGGTAATAGGCAGAGGCTGGAACCGTTTGGAGGTCTCAGAAGAAGACAGAAAAATGTGGGAAAGTTTGAAACTTCCTAAAGGCTTGTTGAATGGCTTTTACCAAAATACCGATAATGATATGCACAATGAACAGCAGGCTGAGGTGGTCTTAGATGGAGATGAGGAACTTACTGGGAACTGGAGTAAAGGTCACTCTTGCTATGCTTCAGCAAAGAGACTGGTGGCACTGTGCCCCTGCCCTTGAGATCTGTATACCTGTTAACTTGAGACAGATGATTTGAAATTGGAACTTACATTTAAACAAGAAGCAGATTATAAAAATTTGGAAAATTTGCAGCCTGACAACATAGTAGAAAAGAAAAACCCATTTCCTGGAAAGGAATTCAAACCCACTGCAGGAGTTTGTGTAAATAAGGAAGAGCCAAATGTTAATCCACAAGACAGTGGGGAAAATGTCTTCAGGATATGTCAGAGAGAGGCTTCACAGCTGCAACTCCCCTCACCGACCTGGAGGCCTAGGAGGAAACAATGGTTTCCTGGGCTGGACCTAGGACCCCACTCCTGCTCTGTTCAACCACAGAACTTAGTGCTCTGCATCTCAACTGTGGCTAAAAGGGATCACCTACAGCTCAGGGTGTTGCTTCAGAGGGTGCAAGCCCCAAGTCTTAGCCACTTCCATGTGGTATTGGGCCTGTGGGTGCACAGAATTCAAGAACCGAGGTTTGGGAATCTCTGCCTAGATTTCAGAGTATGTATGGAAATGCCTGGATGTCCAGGCAGGGGTTTGATGCAAGGTGGGACCCTCGTGGAGAATCTCCGCTAGGGCACTGTGGAAACCCCACACAGAGTCCCCACTGGGGTACTGCCTAGTGGAGTTGTGAGAAGATGCCAACATCCTCCAGACCCTATAATAGTAGATCCACCAATAGCTTGCACCAGGTGCCTGGAAAAGCTACAGACACTCAACATGAGGGTGCAGGGATTACCCTGGAAAGCCAGAGAGGCAGAGCTGCCCAAGGCCATGGGAGTCCACCTCTTGCATCAATATTACCTGGATGTGAGACATGGAGTTAAGGGAGATTATTTTGGAACTTTAAGATTTAATAACTGCCCTATTGGATTTTGAACTTGTATTTGTCCTGTAGCCCTTTTGTATTGGCCAATTTCTCCCGTTTATAATGGGAGCATTTATCCAATGCCATTACCTCCATTGTATCTTGGAAGTAGCTAACTTGCTTTGGATTTTAAATGCTCCTAAGTGAAAGGGACTTGCCTTTTCTCAGATGAGACTGTGAACTTGGACTTTCAAGTTAGTGCTGGAATGAGTAGACTTTGGGGGTTTGTTGGGAAGGCATGATTGGTTTTCAAATATATAAAGGGCATGAGATTTGTGAGGTGCTGGTGTGAAATAATATAGATTTACTCTGTGTCCCCACTCAAATCTCATGTCATATTGTAACCCCTACATGTCAAGGGAGGGATGTGCAATCCCCACATGTCAAGGAGAGAAGTGATTTGATTATGGGGTGATTTCCCCCATGCCGTTCTTGTGATAGTGAGTGAATTCTCATGAGATCCGATGGTTTTGCAAATTGTAGCTTTTCCTGCACTCACATACATACATGCTCCTTCTTGTTTGTCACTACATAAAAAATACCTGCTTCCCCTTCTGTCATGATTATAATTTTCCTGAGGTCGCCTCAGCCATAGGGAACTGTGCGTCGATTAAACCTATTTTCTTTAAAAAAATAAATTACCCAGTCCCAGGTATGTCTTTATAGCAGTGTGAGAACAGACTAAAACATTGGGGCAACTGGGTTGCTCCAATGTCTCATGCTTCAACCAGGGTAACAATAGCCAGCTGTGGCGGTGGCTGTAAGGGTAGGAAGTCAATGGGTCTCCAGGAATGAGAATATGCAAGGGCTGTTGGGCCCAGGGCCTGATGCAGTCTGGTGGGGGCTGGGCTCAAAAAATGATGTTACAGTAGCTGCTTAAAACTCAAGGGGTGTATGGGACCCAGTGTGATCTCCCAGTCTGGAGCAATTTCATTTTGCAGTTTCCAGACTGGTCCTTATTTTTGTCTCAAGACTTATGAAGGTTGAAGCGTTTTCCTGTGGCGGATAGGATTGCAGGATTCTTCACTGGGGATATGGAGCTCTAAGGATCTGTCACCTTCTCTTTAGCCACATATGGGGTCATATCCAGGCTTGCAGCTGATCTTGGTCTAGCAAGCTCCCTCACTTCCCTCTCCTTCCTTGCCTTAGATTTTTCCCTTTCACTTCTCTGTTGAATTTTAGTGTTCTCTTAGTGATATATTTGAAGTGTTATTATCTAATTGCTATTTTCATTCTTCTTTGTGGAGGAGACAAGTAGCAGATGTCTCTAATAAACCATCTTGAAGCCCCTCCACAACATATATTTTACAGAGCAAATATTTTAATTTTGCTAAGATCTCTTTTATCAGTTTGTCCATTTTTTAAGTTTAGGTTTTGTATTTTATGTTTTGCATTTTATATCTGTATTTATAATTTAATTCTGTGTACACACCCTTTTCCTATTCCTAGCTAAAAAATAATTTCTCCTATATATTTTTTTAACAAGTTTTAGTTTAGGCCTATGCTTTATTAAGGATGTATTCATATTTTAATTCTGTGTGCACACCCATTTCCTATCCTTAGCAAAGAAAAAAATTTCTCCTATATATTTTTCAGGAATTTTTAGTTTAGGCCTATGCTTTATTAAGGATACAGTTTATTGCCTGGTTCAGTGGCTTATGCCTGTAATCTCAGCCCTTTGGGAGGCCAAGGTGGGAAGATCACCTGAGGTCAGAAGCTTGAGACCAGCCTGACCAATATGGTGAAACCCCGTCTCTACCAAAAATAGGAAAATTTGCCAGGTGTGGTGGTGCATGCCTGCAGTGCCAACTACTTTGGCGGCTGAGGGAAGAGAATTGCTTGAACCCAGAGGTGGAAGTTGCAGTGAGCCAAGATTGTTCCACTGCACTCCAGCATGGGCAACAAAGTAAGACTCCATGCCAAAAAAAAAAAAAAAAAATACAGCTTATGTATATGCCACATTTATAGTTAATTTTTAGTCATTATCTTTTACATGTATATGAAGTTGTTCATATACCATTTGTTGAAAAGTTTCTTTCTTCATAAAGTACTTTCCTGGCTTTTCAAAATCCAATTGTCTTTTAATGTCTCTTTCTGGTCTTTATATTCTGTTTTATTAATTAATATGTTCAGCCTTATGCCAGTACCATGGTTGATTATTTTAGCTTTATACTTTAAAATTAGGTAGCATAAGTTCTCTAATTTTGACTTTTTTCAAAATTGTTTTTGCTATTCTAGAAACATTTCACACTTCTATATAACTTCAGAATCAGTATGTTAATTTTCACAAATGTCTTCTGGGACTTTAATTGAGATAGTATTTTATTTCTGGATTAATTAGAAGGAAATTACACTTTAATAACATCAAACTTTTCCATGAGTATAGTATATATTTCAATTTATTTATATTTAGTATATAATCCATGAATACAGTTTATATTTCAACTTATTTCAGTCTTCTTCAAATTTTCAGATATGTATTATAATTTCCTATGTGTAGCTCTTTCACACATATTTTTAAAAATATATCTAAGTATTCCTTGTTTTCATTGTATTTCTTAAATAATGATTTAAAATTTATTTTCTAATTGCTTGTTTTTAAAATATAAAATACACCTGATTTTTATATTTTTTGTATTCCGATATATTGCTAAATTCTCTTACTAATTTTAATAGCATTGTACCCTTTTAAATTGTATGTGATCTCTCCATCTTCCTTCATAAGAAGTAAGATTAGCTTTCTCTAAAGTGTACTTTAGGATTCTTCTGAAGTCTAATTCATGAGAAATGATTATAGCTTTCCTAGCATACTATTTCCATCTACCTTCTTAAAAGTCTCCATAATTATGAGCTCTGTTGCTCATATAAAATATACATAAATGTTTTAATAGCAATATATAAACTACTTGAAGCAATGATTAATCCAGATCTTAAAAATTCTCACCTCCACAGTGCTCTTAAAAAAACTTACCCCTTAAGACATCCTTATGATAATGAAAAAATATAAACACCCTAATGATATTGCTAAAATATTAAACAATTTTGCATCATCCTTTAAGTAACAAAAGAATGCATATTGTTCCAGATAATTATCCAAACACTTTGTGAAATACAGTAACCAAAAAATTTTATAATATTTTTATAAAACCCAACTACAGACATTATTAAATGTGCAAAGTTTAAAAGAGCTTATGTGTATTTTTGTTGTTGTTGTTTATGTTTTGTTTTGTTTTAGATGGAGTGTCACTCTGCCACCCAGGCTGTAGTGCAGTGGTGCCATCTTGGCTCATGGCAACCTCCACTTCCTGGATTCAAGCAATTCTCCTGCCTCAGCCTCCCGAGTAGCTGGGACTACAGGCATGCACCACCACATCCAGCTAATTTTTGTATTTTTATTAGAGATGGGGTTTCACCATATTGGCCAGGCTGGTCTCAAACTCCTGAGCTCAGGTGATCTTCCCATCTTGGCCTCCCAAAGTGTTAGGATTACAGGTATGAGTCACCATGCCCAGCTTACTTGCGTTTAAGATAGGACTAATGGAGAGAATTTGGTGTATCTTATTTATTTATTTATTTATTTATTTATTTTTTTTTTGAGACAGAGTCTCGCTCTTGCCCAGGCTGGACTGCAGTGGCACAATCTTGGCTTCCTGCAACTTCTACCTCCCAGGTTCAAGTAATTCTCCTGTCTCAGCCTCCTCAGTAGCTAGGACTAATTTTTGTATTTTTAGTGGAGATAAGGTTTCATCATATTAATCAGGCTGGTTTCAAACTCCTGACCTCAGGTGATCCACCCACCTTAGCCTCCCAAAGTATTAGGATTACAGGAGTGAGCCACTGCACTCCTGGAGAGGATTTGGTGTAGTTTAAAAGCAACATAATATTTGCAGTAGCATTAAACATGTTTTGGATATCATTAGAAAATTATTACTCATTCCAAAGAAATATTTTTGTCATCATTCTATTTAAAATATTACTATATAATTTGATGCCTGTTTATAAAATCATAACATTCCTTTTCAATATTTTATATATTTTAAAAAAATCCATCAATGTACATATATTTGTTCTTCTTTCCATAAAGAAGCAGCAAACAAAATGAGAGAAAAGTTGACTAATTTTCCTTATTTTTCCAAATAGATATAAAATACTCAAACTATTTTAATATTTTTTCCTCTCATACAGTTATCTTGTTCTCATTCCTTTTTAGTTTCATAAAAAGGGCTGTGAAGTCCTTACTGATGGAATGGGGCTGGAAAGGAGGTTATTCCTGACATAGCAAGGAGGAGGGGTTCTACCAAGTTTAGAAAAAAAAAAAAAAAAAAAAAACTCTCTAGGATAGAAGACCTTGCACTCATTAGAAGTGTACTCATCAAATATAAGGTAGCATGGTGAGCACCATTCAATTAGCTTTAGAACAATTGATAGGCATGATTGTTCTAACATAATCCCATTATTCTTGCTAACTCTTGGTTTAAAAAATGGGTATATTACTAGTAGATGTATGAGAGGGAGACTGCTGGAGTAGATTCTAAGAATATTTTAACTTGTAAAAAGTGATATCCTCATTAAGATACACTTTATCTTCTATTTTATGATGTTTGTATCTGAATAGGATATCTGAAAGTTGTGGCTTTGAGTTATGCTTGATGATAAAACCAATGTTGAGGCCAGCAGAGTGGAGAGATTAAAAAAACCTGTTTCATTGTGGACAACAGCCACTGAATTAAATAAACTTCCAAACCATCCTACTTATTGATTTGCTGATACATGAGATAAGAAATAGCCTTCCCATTTCAGTCAGCTTGAAGCAAGGATTATTGTTCATATGGCTGAAGCATCATAACTTACACAAGTGAAACCAAAGGTTAAGGTAGTTTTTGGACACACTGTTCACGAAGACATTTTGTGGGTTTACCTTTGACAATACCCTAACCTTAATTACACCGAAGAATCAGTGAGAGAGCGGCAAATTATTTCTAGATTGTCCTCACTAGGATGGAATTTCATACTAAATCAGATCAAGCTCTCACTTATTCAAGCAATAAACACTTATCCAGGGAATATATTTACGGTTAGGCAGGAGAAGAACAGTCAAGCATTAGTGATTCCTGTGTATTTCACTCATTTCTATTTTCAATTTGTATCAAATATGTATGTCAAAAATGAATCCCTCTCTCTCCCAGAGAAAACTTAAAATTCCCAGTGTACAATGTTACAGTTCATAGTAGCTGTCCTGCCCTAACAAATGCAGTTAGGGATGCATTTGTGTTGCTTCCCTAACTCTAAGTTGCTTAACCTTTTGGAAGAAAACTACAAAAAAAAAAAAAAATGAAATTCCAATATTTATAGCAAGAAGGAGAAGGAAAACTCTTAGAATAGCAGGGCACTGATATGCTATGCAACATGAAAAGATAATTTGGCCAATTGATCAGAAAATTTAGAAATACATACCCCTGATTTCCTTCACTCATGAGTTCCCTACAGTATCTATACTAATTCAATTAGGAAAGGAAGCAAGAAAAAAGGCAGAATCACTGAACTATATAATATACACTAAGTGCATTAAAAGCATTTGATAAATGGTTTCAAATAGCTTATACTCACAATTTACTTACATGATGCACATGAAACTATGTCATTTTATCCTTCAGTATAATTTAATGAAAACTGGAAGATGAAATTTTCTAATCAACACTTGAAAGAATAATCAAATAATAATTATCCTTTTGAGTTGAGTGAAATTAAGGAAGAGATAAGAACCAGATAAAACAAGGCATTTTCCATATTCTATCTTCAGCATATTTCTCCACATTTCCATTCTCCTAAGTAATGCAAAGTAGGCATGGTTTTACAATGCATATGTGTAATATTTTTCTGTCATTTGTTTTGTAGCCAAGGACCATGCTTAGATTTACTCATAGTTGATGTCTAAATTTGTAAGGAACACAGAGGAATATTAAATAATTGGAAAGGTTACTTGACTTAGCCATGGTTCATCATGATCTATATGAAATAAGAAAGTACACATTATTCTGTTTGAAATGGCAGTGCAAGTAGAGAGAGTACTCTCAAAAGTGTTTTAGAAAAATTCATAAATATTTTCCATTGAGGTACACCACTAAACAATAACACACCATTTATTGGAGGCTTATTCTGTCAAGAAATTCTAACCAACATATATGTACTATTTTATGGAATTTTTACAAAACAATATAACACAATAGGTATTATTTTCAGAAATGGAAACAGAAGTTTGGAACAACTAAGTAATTACTTATGGTCACATTGCTTATTAGTTCTAGAGCTGGAATTTAGACTGTTTCCTTGAACTCAGCTTGTGTAATAATAAAAAATGAACTACCTGCCCTATCAATAATGAAAAATATGTTTAAAAATCTATTATGCTAAATAATAGGAGGTGTTGGAAGAAAAGATACAATTTGTGGATACTCACGATTCATTTGAAGGAAGAATAAGTACATGTATGAATGTTTATTACCTAGAGAAATAAAAAATATTTTTATACAGAAACTAGTCATGCTAATATAATTTAGAATTGCTTATAATAGAAAACATATCTAATAATCACATTATAATATAGTCATGTGCTGCATAACAACATTTCAGTCATCAGTGGACCATATATCTAATAGTGGTTCCATAAGATGATAATACCAAATTTTTACGATATTTTTTCTAGGTTTAGGTACACAAATCCTTACCAGTGTGTTAAAATTACCTACAGTATTCAGTAAAGTAGTACTGTAACACATTTGTAGTTTTGGAGCAATAGTCTGTATCACACAGCCTACGCATCTAGTAGTCTGCACCATCCAGGTTTGTGTAAGTGCAGTCTATGATGTTTGCACAGTGATGAAATCACCTAATGGCACATTTCTCAGAATATATCCTTGTCATTGAGCAAATGTTTAACAGTACATAATATTAAAATAGAATTTACTCTGAAAACAGGGTACTTCAAAATAACAGAATTTATAAATATTATTCTTCACACCAATAAATAAAAATATTTCTTCAATAGTTACAGAAAATATGTGCTTAAATATAAACCAAGTATAGCTCTAATTTTAAAAGTGTAATAAAAGATACCTTCTTACCCTAGTAAGTATTATTACACTAGTAAATTAAGCAAGTACTTTTTTTTTTCTTTTGGAGCTGGAGATGCAACATTAAAATATAAATATTGAGATAAAATATGCAGTAAGGAAATTCACGGAAACATGTTGATAGCATAATCTTGTTTGATCTGATCAAGAAAGCTGTTTGAAGCTATATTATGAACAGAAATCAATTCTGTAAAGAGGAGAGAGGCGATCACTCTAGGAGGATGGACCATCACTCCCAAAGGACCTGAAGTAGATAAGATTATGATATATTCAAGGGCTCAAAAAGTCCACTGTGTTTGGGAAATAATGAGGAAAGGAGTGTGACAGGAGAAGATACCAGAAGATTTAAGACTTACATTCTAAGGGCAATGGAAGGTCATTAGAAGTTTTTTCTCATTCAAGAGATATTTTAACTCATTCATTCTTTCTTCCAGTTAATCAACAATTATTAAGCACCTACTGTGGACAAGACCGTTATACATATTGTGATTTGGAAGGGAGCACAATGAAGGAAGCTCCATTCCCAATGAGCTTATGTTCTTATAGAGGAGGACAATCGACAAACCAAATTACAAGTTAATACATAAATATGAAGAAGCCATATTTGCTAAGGATAAAAACAGGAGACAGAAAAAGAAACTACAGAAACTTAAATTTTTACAAAAGTCATCTGTGGGTCTTGTTAAGATATAGATTCTAATTCAGCAGTTCCAAAGTGAAGATTGAGATCCTCATTTCTAACAGCCTCCCAGGGATATAACAATGCTGAACTGTGTCACACATTGAGTAGCACAGGGACAGAAAATAACAAGTTGTTTAGGAAAGAACCTTTGGACAAATTATATTTAAATGGAGTCACCAATAGAGACTTAACAATATATCCCTCAAAAATGTATGGAAATATAAATAGTTCAATAACAGTTGGAGACATCAATATGACAGGGTGTTTTTTTTTTTTTTTTTCAGTGTAAGTAAGCACCATTCAACAATGTTGCACTTTTAATAATGGACAGAATGACCAGTCAAAAGATCAATAAAAAAATAGAGCACTTCAGGACACTATCAGCCAATTGAACCAAGCAAGTATGTACATAGTACTACACCTAACAACAGCAGAAGACACATTGTTCTCAAGAGCAGATGGAACGTTTTTCATAACAGACTATGTCTGGGCACAAAACAAGTCTTAAATTCAGAAATATTGAAATCATATGCAGAATGTTTTCAGGCAACAATGGAATGAAGCTAGAAATCAATGACATAAGGAAAACTGGAAAACTTACAAATATGTGGAAATTAAACAACACTTTTAAAAAAACAATAGGTTGTGAACTGGCAACGAACAGAATGGGAAAAAATTTTTGCAAGCTACCAATCTGACAAAGGGCAAATATCCAGATTTTACAAAGAACTATAACAAATTTACAAGAAAAAAAACTGCATCAGAAAGTGAGCAAAGGATATGAACAGACACTTAACAAAAGGAGCCATTTATGAGGCCAAAAAACATATGAAAAAATGCTCATCATCACTGGACATTAAAGAATTGCAAATCAAAACCACATTGAGATACCATCTCATGCCATTAAAATCTGGCATCATTAAAATCATTAAAAAATCTGCAGACAACAGATGCTGGAGAGGATGTGGAGAAATAGTGTGATTTTACACTGTTGGTGTAGTGTAAATTAGTTCAACCATTGTGGAAGACAGTGTGGCGATTCCTCAAGGATCTAGAACTAGAAATACCATTTGACCCAGTAATCCCATTACGGCGTATATACCCAAAGGAATATAAATTGTTCTATTATAAAGACAGGCACACATACATATGTTCGGTGCGGCACTGTTTACAATAGCAAAGACTTGGAACCAACCCAAATGCCCATCAATGATAGACTGGATAAAGAAAATGTGGGACATATACACCATTGAATACTATGCAGCCATAAAAAAATGAATTCATCTCCTTTGCAGGGACATGGATGAATCTGGAAACCATCATTCTCAGCAAACTGACACAAGAGCAGAAAACCACACACCACACGTTCTCACTCATAAATGGGTGTTAAACAATGAGAACTCATGGACACAGGGTGGGGAACATCATACACTGGGGCCTGTTGGGGGATTGGGGTGGCTAGGATAGGGATATCATGGAGTGGGGAGATTAGGGAGGGATAACATTAGAAGAAATACCTAATGTAGGTGACAGAGGGGATGGAGGCAGCAAACCACAATGGCATGTGTATACCTATGTAACAATCCTTCAAGATCTGCACATGTACCCCAGAACTTAAAGTATAATTAAAAAAAAATTATGTCAAAGAAGGAAATCACAAAGGAAATAAAAAATACTTTTAGATTAATTATAATGAAACATACAAGAATACATAGGATTCAGTGAAGGCAGCAGTGACAGGGAAATGTATAGCTGTGTATGTCTATATTACAAATAACATCTTGAATGAATAAACTAATTGTATACTTAAAGAATTAGCAAAAGATGAGCAAACTGAAATCCTAGCTAGTAGAAGAAAAGAAATAATGATTCTAAAAGTGATAGAGAATAAAAATAATAATTAACTTCTATTAGCATCAAAAACAATAAAGGTAATTACTAACTCTAGGAGAAAAATGTTGAGGTTGGCATAAAAAACAAACTAGTGGCAAGATTTTGAGCTAAATATGGAGCTCAAGTGAAGATAATTCACTTACCCTGAATCATTTCATTCATGTGAAACTGGTATTGTGATATAAAAATTTTGAAGAAAGACAGGGGGGATGGAGGCAGCAAACCACCATGGCATGTGTATACCTATGTAACAATTCTGCAAGCTCTGCGCATGTACCCCAGAACTTTAAAAAAAATTTTGAAGAATAAAACATAATTTTAAAAAACTAGTTGTCTCTGCAGTAAACAATGCTTATAAATGTGAGTTGATTTTCAGTTACTGAAATGAACTCTTATCTAGAAGATAAGACAATAGGGCTGAAGATGTGTGGAGAAAGGAATGACTATTGTCAACTCTTCAATAATATTAATTCTTTTCAAAAAATTAATTTAGTAGCAATTTAATACAAAATAATTAATTTTTCAGTAAGTAAAGGAAGACTGTTATCTCAAGACAGTGTCCAGATTATTAAGTCTCTGGGGAGAACAGATTGTCATTGACTTCTCAATGCAGTGAGTGGGTAACCAGACAATGCCTCAAATGGGAAGAACTATATATGTCAAAGGCTTAAATCTTTGTCACTATAATTAGAAAATTCAATAATTTCCTTTCCTCAAAGATTAGACAATCAATCAGCCCGTAAGCCAGTCATCTTGGAAAAACCATTCCTCATTGTGATTTCATATTGTTTTTGAAGTAATAATCAATGCAGCACTTTGTCAAATGAAACTAAGAAGAGCAAATATTAAAATTAATAATACTACACAATCATTATTTTTAGATGGCATGATATATACCTGGAAAAGTGAAAGAAATTAGAATTGATAAATTAGTGTAATAAAATAGGACCAATACAAGTACTATATCAAATTCAAAAACATTCTTTCATAACAGCTTCATCTAGTTAATATATATATAAAATAAAGAAAAATATATCACCTGAAACAAATATATATGAATCTATAGAAAGAAGTAATCTACAGTGCTAAACTTTTTGAAACAATTACCTACCTGTACTTTCTCAACTTTTACATTCTTTTAGTCTTTCACCTATTGACATCTAATTCCTTTTTGGTATCAAAATCCAAAAGTACATTTCTCATGGATTATTTTACTTAACCTTTCAGCTAATCACATGCCTCTTTTTGAAGACATCTATTTTTATTTCTATTAAACCACACATTCTAAGACCTTCATCTGCTTTGATCTTTCTCCATGTATTTGCCTTCTATTCTTCGTCTACTTTGCTTTAAATATTTAACTTAACAAGTTTCCGTTTTTAGCTTCTTTTCCTCACCACTCTATAAATTCTTCTCATGCCCTTCTATTACGTAAGTTTCCACCTTCTAGCTGACAAGCAAAATACTAACTCCAGCCTATAGCACACTTCTAGGGTTTAGGACAACTCCATGTGAATATTTCTCATGTATCCTAAATGCCGCATTTCTCATGTGATATTTATAATCTTTCTAACTTCATGTATCAGTGCATGGCTTCAGAATCAATCCACCAGTGCAAATAAGAATTCTGAGTGTGATATTTGATTCATTCTTCTCTTTTGCCTTGCTTATCTATTGCTCTAAATATTCTAAATAATTCCTAAGTTAATGATAAATATTTCTTAAATAAATCATTGTTTTAAAAATGTACCTAAAATTTATCTATTCTTATAGTAATGTCTACTATTCTGGTTACATCTACCAGTATCTTTCACATAGATTATTGCTATAGATTCCAAACTGTTCCCTCCCACTTCCCTTTTTATCTCCTTTAACATACTTTATACAGGCAGCAACAGCCACCCTATAATATGTAAATTTTACAACCTTATGTTCCTACATAAAACATTTCAATGGCTTATCATCTCTCGTTAAAATAAACTCTAAACTCAAACTAGCTGCTAACACTGTCTGGTCCACTTATTTTCTGCTCCATTGTCTGGTCTCCTTATTTTCCACTTCAGCATTATTTCTCAATATATCTCTTAGAGTGAACAAATCAGCCACACTGAGTTTCATTCAATTCCTTGAAACTGACATAAATTTTCTCCTGGGTTTGGTCATGTTGTTTCCTATCTTAGACTACTCTCTTCCCCATAAGATGTACTGCTTTGATAGTTACTCTTATGTATTTTTTAGGTCTCAGTTTAAATTTTGCTTCATTGTTTGTCTCAAACTGAATTTTACCTTCTTAGAATATATTTCTGTAATATACCTTACTTTTTAAAATTACCTGTATTATAATTGTATCTCTACAAAGTTGTAGATTCTTAAATTGGCAAGATTTGTGTTTACTTTTTGTTAATTTTTGTTAATTTTGTCTGGCTAGTTCACTTCATACGTGTCACTTATGCACTCAGCCTTGCTTCCTTTTTCACAGAGACGTAATTCTGTTTCTCCAGCTTTTATCTGTAAAATTTGCATCTACGTTAACCCTCTGATATTGTCTTCATTCTGAAAAAAATATTTGTTTGCTTTATCATTTAAGTCAACCATGTATATCTTTGTTCTTATATTGCTTATTCACTTTCTGTCAACTATTTTCAAATTTCCTCTCTCTAGGAGATAAACACTGCAGAGGATAAATGTTCTAATTATCTTGCTAATAAGTATATCTACTCCTGAGCTTCTTTTTTCCTGGAAGTACTGCCCTCTCTTTTCTCTCACCATGAAAGCCTTCAATAAATTTTCCAATTTGCTGCCTCTACTTTTTTACTCTCCATTGTATTCGAAGAAAATAAATTTACTAAAATAAGCATCAATGATTGTCTTACCTGATTAGAAATCATTTGATGGCTTTACACTGCCTCCAAGAAAAATCAAATATAGTAGAATATAAAAGCCCTCTTGTCTTACTGCTGCTTTTGTGTACATTGTATGCCCTTGATTCCTTACAGAGGATAGAATTCCCAATGTGTCTTCAGAACCAAAATAAATTATTAGTAGATTTACTGTTTCCTCCTACTTAGCCCATGCACTGGTTTGAAGAGTGCCCCCTCAAAATGCATTCTACTTGAACCTCAGAACGAGAATTTATTTATAAAAAAACTTGATTACATCTGATTTTGGCAAAAAATTTGCCAAAATCAGATGTAATCAAGTTAAAATAAGAACATATTGGATTAGGGTGAGCCCTAAATCCAATGACTGGTGCCCTTATGAAATGAGGTTAATTTGGACACAGAGACATACACACAGGAAAAATGACGTGAAGACAGAGGAGAATTCTGTGAAGATAGAGGTAGAGCTTGGAGTAATGCATTTATAAGCCAAGAAAGGCCAAGGAGTCCTGGCTACTACCAGATAATAAGAGGGAAAGAAGGATCCTAAAAATCTTCATAAAGGGCATGGCTCTGTTGATACCTAGATTTCATACTTCTAGCCTCCAGAAATGTGAGTAAACGAATTTATATTGTTTAAGCTTCTTGAGTTGTGGTAATTTATGTGGCAGCCCTGCAAAATTAATACACTCAGAATTCAGCGCAATAGCACTTGATAGTTGCTGGTAACACAATTTTAAATCTGAGTGGATAATCATTTACAAATTTTACTTTTTTAACTACAGGTATAGTTCTGCCATTCTCTTCATAGTCTTAGAAATTCTTCTTTATTGTGATATAATCTAAATCTCAGGATATAGAACAAATTACATTTGGGATTGCTCATAGTCAACCACAGCTTAACGACTGCAATGGAGGTAATTGAGAATAACTAGGGCAATTGATTAAGTTCTATCTTCCTTTTGTAAATGAGACGTCTGAAGTAAGTTTGTGTTTTTTGCTTTTTGAGTTTTTTTGTTTTGTTTTGTTTTTAATTTATTGCATTTTAGGTTTTGGGGTACATGTGAAGAACATGCAAGATTGTTGCATAGGTACACACATGGCAGTGTGATTTGCTGCCTTCCTCCCCATCACCTACATCTGGCATCTCTCCCCTTGCTATCTCTCCCCAGCTTCCCACCCCCCACCGTCCCTCCCCTATTTCCCAGTGTGTAGTGCTCCCCTCCCTGTGTCCATGTGTTCTCATTGTTCAACATCCGCCTATGAGTGGGAACAAGCGGTGTTTGATCTGCTCTTCTGTCAGTTTGCTGAGAATGATGGTTTCCAGGTTCATCCATGTCCCTACAAAGGACCCAAACTCATCATTTTTGTTGGCTGCATAATGTTCCATGGTGTATATGTGCCACAGTTTCCCTGTCCAGTCTATCATCAATGGGCATTTGTGTTGGTTCCAGGTCTTTGCTATTGTAAACAGGGCTGCAATGAACATTCGCGTGCACATGTCCTTGTAGTAGTACGATTTATAATCCTTTGGATATATACCCAGTAACGGGATTGCTGGGTCATATGGAATTTCTATTTCTAGGTCCTTGAGGAATCGTCACACTGTCTTACACAATGGTTGAAATAATTTACACTCCCACCAACAGTGCAAAAGTGTTCCTATTTCTCCACATCCTCTCCAGCATCTGTTGTCTCCAGATTTTTTAATGATTGCCATTCTAACTGGCATGAGATGGCATCTCAATGTAGTTTTGATTTGCATTTCTCTGATGACCAGTGATGATGAGCATTTTTTCATATGTTTTTTGGCCTCATGTATGTCTTCTTTTGTAAAGTATCTGTTCATATCCTTTGCCCACTTTTGGATGGGTTTTTTTTTTTCTTGTAAATCTGTTTTAGTTCGTTGTAAATTCTGGATATCAGCCCTTTGTCAGATGGGTAAACTGCAAAAATTTTTTCCCAGTCTGTTGGTTGCCGATTCACTCTAATGACTGTTTCTTTTGCCGTGCAGAAGCTGTGGAGTTTGATTAGGTCCCATTTGTCTATTTTGGCTTTTGTTGTCAATGCTTTTGGTGTTTTGGTCATGAAGTCCTTGACTACGCCTATGTCCTGAATGGTTTTGCCTAGATTTTCTTCTAGGGTTTTTATGGTGTTAGGTCTTATGTTTAAATCTTTAATACATATGGAGTTAATTTTAGTGTAAGGTGTCAGGAAGGGGTCCAGTTTCTGCTTTCTGCACATGGCTAGCCAGTTTTCCCAACACCATTTATTAAACAGGGAATCCTTTCCCCATTGTTTGTTTTTGTCAGGTTTGTCAAAGATCAGATGGTTTTAGATATGTTGTGTGGCCTCTGAGACCTCTGTTCGGTTCCATTGGTCTATATCTCTGTTTTGGTACCAGTACCATGCTGTTTTGATTACTGTAGCCTTGTAGTATAGTTTTAAGTCTGGTAGTGTGATGCCCCCCCGCTTTGTTCTTTTTGCTTAGGATTTACTTGGCTATGCAGGCTCTCTTTTGGTTCCATATGAAGTTAAAGGTGTTTTTTCCAGTTCTGTGAAGAAGGTCATTGGTAGCTTGATGGGGATAGCATTGAATCTGTAAATTACATTGGGCAGTATGGCCATTTTCATGGCATTGATTCTTCTTAATCATGAACATGGAATGTTTCTTCATTTGTTTGTGTCCTCTCTGATTTCATCGAGAAGTTGCTTGTAGTTCTCCTTGAAGAGGTCCTTTACCTTCCTTGTTAGTTGCATTCCTAGGTATTTTATTCTCTTTGTGGCAATTGTGAATGGAAGTTTGTTCTTGATTTGGCTCTCTTTAAGTCTGTTATTGGTGTATAGGAATGCCTGTGATTTTTGCACATTGATTTTGTATCCTGAGACTTTGCTGAAATTGCTTATCAGTTTCAGGAGATTTTGAGCTGAGACGACGGGGTCTTGTAGATATACAATCATGTCGTCTGCAAATAGAGACAATTTGACTTCCTCCTTTCCTATTTGAATACCCTTTATTTCTTTTTGTTGCCTGATTGCTCTGGCTAGAACTTCCAGTACTATATTGAATAGGAGTGGTGAGAGACGGCATCCTTGTCTAGTGCCAGATTTCAAGGGGAATGCTTCCAGTTTTTGCCCATTCAGTATGATATTGGCTGTTGGTTTGTTGTAAATAGCTTTTATTATTTTGAGATATGTTCCATCAATACCTAAGTTATTGAGGGTTTTTAGCATAAAGGGCTGTTGGATTTTGTCAAAAGCCTTCTCTGCATCAATTGAGATAATCATGTGGTTTTTGTCTTTGGTTCTGTTTATCTGGTGAATTACGTTTATGGACTTGCATATGTTGAACTAGCCTTGCAACCCCGGGATGAAACCTACTTGATCGTGGTGGATAAGCTTTTTGATGTGCTGTTGCAATCAGCTTGCCAGTATTTTATTGAAGATTTTTGCATCTATGTTCATCATGGATATTGGCCTGAAGTTTTCTTTTCTTCTTGAATCTCTGCCAGGTTTTGGTATCAGGATGATGTTGGTCTCATAAAATGATTTGGGAAGGATTCCCTCTTTTTGTATTGTTTGAAATAGTTTCAGAAGGAATGGTACCAGCTCCTCTTTGTATGTCTGGTTGAATTCGGCTGTGAACCCGCCTGGACCTGGGCTTTTTTTGGGTGGTAAGCTCTTAATTGTTGCCTCAACTTCAGACCTTGTTATGGGTCTGTTCAGGGTTTTGGCTTCTTCCTGGTTTAGGCTTGGGAGGAGGCAAGTGTCCAGAAATTTATCCATTTCTTCCAGGTTTATTAGTTTATGTGCATAGAGTTATTTGTAATAATCTCTGATTATGGTTTGAATTTCTGTGGAATCTGTGGTGATATCCCCTTTGTCGTTTTGTATTGCAGCAATTTGGTTATTCTCTCTTTTTGTTTTTATTAATATGGCTAGTGGTCTGTCAATTTTGTTCATCTTTTCAAAAAACCAGCTCCTGGATTTATTGATTTTTTTTTGAAGAGTTTTTTGTGTCTCTATTTCCTTCAGTTCTGCTCTGATCTTAGCTATTTCTTGTCTTCTGCTAGGTTTTGAGTTTTTTTATCTTGCTCCTCTACCTCCTTCAATTTTGACTATAGGGTGTCAATTTTTGATCTCTCCTTTCTTCTCATGTGGTCACTTACTGCTATATATTTTCATCTAGAGACTGCTTTAAATGTGTCCCAGAGATTCTGGTATGTTGTGTCTTCATTCTCGTTGGTTTTGAAGAACACCTTTATTTCTGCCTTCATTTCATTGTTTATCCAGTCAACATTCAAGGGCAAGTTGTTCAGTTTCCATGAAGCTGTGCAGTTCTGGGTTAGTTTTTGAATTCTGAGTTCTAACTTGATTGCACTGTGGTCTGAGAGACTGTTACGATTTCCATTCTTTTGCATTTGCTGAGGAGTGATATACTCCCAATTATGTGGTCAATTTTAGAGTAGGTGTGATGTGGTGCTGAGAAGAATGTATATTCTGTGGCTTTGGGGTGGAGAGTTCTGTAAATGTCTATTAGGTTTGCTTGTTCCAGGTCTGAGTTCAAGTCCTGGATATCCTTGTTAATTTTCTGTCTGGTTGATCTGTCTAATATTCAAAATGGGGTGTTAAAATCTCCCACTATAATTGTGTGGGAGTCTAAGTCTCTTTGTAAGTCATTAAGAACTTGCCTTATGTATCTGGGTGCTCCTGTATTGGGTGCGTATATATTTAGGATCGTTAGCTCTTC
>NW_016107445.1:2807754-2813088 GCF_001604975.1 Cebus imitator
AAGTTCTCGTGTTGTGTTTTTCAGCTCCATCAGTTAACTTATATTCCGTTCTATTTTGTCCATTCTCGTTAGAATTTCGACAAATCTTTTCTCAAGGTTCTTAGTTTCTTTGCATTGGATTAGAACATGTTCTTTTAGTTCACAGAAGTTTCTTACTACCCACCTTCTGAAGTCTCTTTCTGTCATTTCATCGCACTCGTTCTCCATCCAACCTTGTTCCATTGTTGGTGAGGATTTTTGATCCCTTGTAGGAGGAGAGGTGTTCTGATTTCGGGTGCTTTCATCCTTTTTATGCTGGTTCCTTCCCATCTTTATGGATTTATCCACCTGTCGTCTTTGTAGTTGCTGGCTTTCAGATTGGGTCTCTGAGTGGACATTCTGTTTGTTGATGATGAGGTTATTTCTGTTTCTTAGTTTTCCTTCTAACAGTCTGGTCCCTCTGCTATAGGTCTGCTGAGGTCCAGTCCAGGCCGTGCTTGCCTGGGGATCACCTGCAGTGGCTGCAGAGCAGTAAGGGTTACTACCAGTTTTCTTCTTCTGCTATCTTTGCCCCAGAAGGATACCCGCCAAATGTCAGTCTGATCTCTCCTTTATGAGGTGGCTCTTTGGATATACAGGGGTCAGGGAGCTGCTAGAGGAGACAGCCTGTTCTTTATAGGAGCTCAAATGCTCAGCTGTGAGCCCGTTGTTCATTCAGAGCTGCTGGGCAGGTATGTTTAGGTCTGTTGCAACAGAACTCATAAAACGCTTTTTGTTCTCAGGTGCTCTGTCCCAGGGAGTTATGGATTTATTTATAAGTTTCCATTGTACTCTTGCCTTCTTTTTTTTCCTTCAGAGCTGCCCTGCCCAGCAAGGAGGCAGCCTAGTCACTGTCTGCCTATAGAGGCTTTGCTGAGCTGCCGTGGGCTCCACCCAGCTGCCAAGTGAACTTCCCTGCAGTCCTGTTTATATGCGTGTTCTTAGAACTGCCTTGGCAATGGTGGCCCACCTCTGTATTGGAGGACTCTCTCTGTAATGCGGGTTGCCTCAGCAATGGCGGGCTGCCTCAGCATTGGCTGACTACCTCCGTAGTGGCGGGCTGTCTCGGTAATGGCGGACGCCCATCCCACACAGAGCTGGACCATCCCGGGTTCAGCTGTGCTTGCTGTGAAACTCCCAATCTAGAGAGTTTCTGATTGCTGTTCTTTTGTGGGGGTGGGACCAGCCAAGCCTGATTGCCTGGCTCCCTGTCTCAGAGCCCTTTTTTTTTTTTTTTTTAGTTTGTGTTCCAGTCGCCTGTTGACAAGGTGCCAGGATCTGTGTGTTTTCCCATGCGGCGACCCACTGCACTGGCTTAAACAGAGGCACTGAGATTCATGGCACTTTTGTTTGCCCTGGAATCTACTATCCTGGTTCCCTGTTCAGTCCTCTTTTTAAACAGATGAATGGGTGACTTCCCATGGCTCCAATTGCCAGCCAAAAGGGCACCCGGACCAGTGTATTTTCTATGGAGAACCGCTGCACTGGGGCACTGACAAAGCAGCTGCGTGGGGCAAAGCAGCCGTGCTGGCTGACACAGCCACGCTGGCTGAAACAGCCGCACAGGCGACCTGTGGGGCTTCTCTGCCTGGGAATCTCCTAGTCTGTGTGCAATAAAAATGAGGCGTCCACTCACCCTCTGCGCTTTCACTGGGAGCTGCAAACCTCAGCTGTTCCTGAATGGCCATCTTGGATCGATCCGGGTTTTTTAATCTTAAAAGGATTTCTGGGAAATCATAGGAAAGGGTGCCCTGAAAAAAATTATCTCCATTATTGCTTGTGCTCCTTTTTCATTTGCTACTGGTAAATACTCTGTACATTCGGAGGCATTTATAAGCAAATGGCTAAGTGGTATGTTAAATAATCTCCCCAGTCAAGGGGGCCATTATTTGTCAAATCAGAAATGCCTTTTGTTTCAGTTACTACAGGATCTCAGGAATCTGCTGAGACTCATAAATTCATTTCACTTACATTGTTTATTGGGAAAGCCACTGGATCCATTTAGCTTTAAGGTCATGACTTTCTAATATACTTGATTGTAAGACAGTCCTATATCTCTCACTTTCTAATAAAAACGTGCATTTTTACTTGCATGCATACACACATTGTATCTCATAAATCAAAAAATCACCAGCTAATCATTTTATTGTATCTCTATGGAGATTGTGAGTTACTTTTATTTGCATTCAAAAGGGAAGACAAAATTCTCACTAAAATTTAAAAAAAAAATGCTTAACTTTGCTGGCTCAATAAAGCAAAACTGTAAGGTAAGGAACTGATTTTTTTTTTTCTTCAATATTTAGACTTGTGATGGTTAGTGGACTTTAGTCAGGGAAAAAATCTTTCTGTGATATTTTGGTTTGAAAACTCAAAGCTGAAAAGCATGAAACTTGGTGAGAACCAGGACACTATCTGACAGAGTAAAAAGGTCACCATTCATGCTTCATTCTCTTCTAGAAACACAGAGACCTATGGAGTATACTTTAGGAAAATTCTGACAGAAGAAACAGCACCAGAAGCAACACTTGAACAGAGCTGTAACTGTAATCATCATAATTGCACTGCTAAAACTAATGAAATATCATATTGAAATTCATCCCTGAAACAGTCATAATAAAATACATATTTCTTCCATGCTGTTAGTCACCAGTCTTTGAAAAAGCATTGTGGGAGTAAATGTCAACACTTTTCCCATGTAATGTAACTGCTAAGTTCATAGGAAACAAATTCAGGCACAGCAATTATGAAGATGGGCAAATGACAAAGAAAGCAAGTCTGTCTGATGAAGAGCTATTTCAGGGAATGTGTTACTGTAATGCAAATGCTACATTCTCCTGATGTTTTTGTTAAAAGGACAAACTACTTTATTGCTGTTGTCAGTTTAAGGCAAGCGTTGTTGGTATGCTGTACATCTTGAGCTCCCAAGTTGATTTTCACTTTGAAGCAGACTCCTCCAGGGAACAGGTAATAGATCTGCCACTCTACCTGGATCCCTGAGGAAGACAGTGCTTCAGCTGATGAGCAGTGCATGTCAGTCCAGGCACATCTATGAGAAGATGATGGCCTTATAGCTGCCAATGGCTTTCAAGTAACAGACAGATGGCAAAAACAAGCCTGACTACACCAAGATGAGGAATGTTAAAAATCAAGGGTAAACAAAATAGTTTGAATCTGGTTCACAGTGAGATGTACTTTGTCATTGAGCATTGGTGTCAAAGAACTTTAAACAAGACAAAGTTGGCAAGATAATTTATGTTACATCTAACACACTAAATGGAATATTGACAATTTAATATGCTGTCCATATTAAGGACTTCTGACATTATCATTAGCTGCCATAGGAAGTTTGACACTGATTCCATCATTTCTATTTTCCCCTTTCCGAAGTTGGAGTAAGCTTTTCTTCACATCAAAGTTGATTTGCTTGTTCCCTCAAAAGACTTAGTAAATAGTTATTGGTCAAGAAAGTAGAAAAATTTTTCTTTTCTTGAAGAAAGGTTAATCAGTGAAGTGGCCTGAATTTCTCATCAGAAGAATAAACAGAGAAATGTTGCAGCCTCACCACACCAGTCCTAAAATGGGTGAAATAGCTGTCATATAATTTTCAGAACATTTTTCTGAAATATATTGAGACTTATTTATCATTTGGATAATTATTTCCCTAGAAGCAAAACTATCTTATTTTCTGACACATTTATATTCTGTATTCCACTGTATCTTTTGGAAGCTCATTCTATTTTTTAAGAAGTGTTTTTCATTTTCCATGTAATTTTTGAAAAAAATGAACCATTCACATTGGGATTTTAGAAAGTGAGATTTTTTCCTAGGTATTGTGTGTTCTTTCTCACTTTATCTCCTTTGGTCTTCTTCAACTAGAAGAGAGACTGATTTCCAGAGGTCTAAATTATCTTTCTCACTGGCAGAGCTCATTTTATATAATTTAATATTGAAGCTCCAGAAAATGTCACACTCAGAAAACTAAACACTGTGCTCAGATTTCCTCATAAACTCCGTTTCACAGTTATCCTAACATATTTGTACTGAATGTATCTATGATCTTAACCTTATAGATGCTTTATCTTCTCAATTATTTGGTTTAGAAAAACTTGTATATTTTCTTTGTGTTGGGCATTGTAATAACACCTTCGGAAGACAAGCAAATAAAACACAGTAACTTTCTTAAGGATCCCAGTGTGGAATAAACTCACCTTTCTTTCCCATTCAATAGCAGACTGGCCTGGCTTACAAAAGTCAGCACCTACATTGACTTTTCTGAGAGTTTTCTCTAGTAGCAACCTCATCCTCTGCCTTGTCCACAGCAGGCCAGACATGTCAGAGAATGCAAGCATTCTAAGATGATCATTATTCAACCAATGACTGATGGGAGTCCTTATATCAGTGTATCAGTATAGTGGCTCCCTTTTCTTTTGTATGAAATAATTCTGAGTCTCCTATTCCCCTTCCTTAGTAGGAATAAGATCTTACTACTTATATTGGTAACTTATTTTACAGCATTCCTTTGAAAGACAGTGTTCTCTTTACTTTCTCTCTTCCTGCTTTTTATATGACCCTCTAGAAGCAGAGGCATAGTATTCAAATAAGAGTTGTCTTTTGGGAGATACAAGAAACACTGGAAGGGAAATGAGTAGGTGATACAGAGAAGAAACCAAGCTATTCAAGTGTGTGTTACTAATCTAGAAACCACAGGGATTGCTTCACTCTTGGGGAAAGGGCAAATGCATGACTCAGAGTTGTGTCAACCAAGAGAAGAGATAATCTGAGATTATATACCAACAATCATAAATTATTAATTCAGGTCTTTTTGGGGTGGTACTTCTAGCCTGCCAATTGCACAAGCAGAGTGGTCTCCATATTAGGGAAAATTGTTATGCATGGAGATGCAGATACTGGTTTCCGGAAATCAGAATGAGCATACTGAAATGAGATTTGAGGATACTTGGTAGGACATTGATAGTGTCTGCTATCCTTCCCCATTTGCCTACCAGATTTATCTGGGATCTTTCTTAACAACTTATTTGGACTAGAATTTTTGTCTTAAGAGTACTCTCAGAGGATCCTAAACTATGATAACCATGTTTGATTGTGAAGATACTTAAGTTGAAATAAATATACTAAATTAAATGTATAAGAACATGCTACAATGCCAGAGAGGGAAAAAGGAAGGAGAATCAGGAAATATGGAGAAGAGAAAGACTGAGATAAAAATTTACAACCAGTAGGTGTTAGGGAGATGAAAACAGAAAGAAAGGGGCAGATTCTTGGAACATTTCATCAAATGTCCCTGCAGCATCAAGG
>NW_016107445.1:2813816-2815351 GCF_001604975.1 Cebus imitator
TGGAGTGCAAAGGCACAATCTTGGTTAACTGCAATCTCAGGTTCAAGCAATTCTCCTGCCTCAGCCTCCCCAGTAGCTGGAATTACAGGCATGCACCACCATGCCTGGCAAATTTTTGTATTTTTAGTGGAGACAGGGCTTCGCCATGTTGGTCAAGCTGGTCTCAAGCCCCTGACCTCAGGTTATCTGCCTGCCTTGGCCTTCCAAAGTACTGGGATTACAAGCATGAACTATGGTACCTGGTCTTATCATAAGTTTTGTATAGAAAATAACATCCATGTTCGATATCTTTCAGCCTTTTTTGTTTCAGTGGGAAAAAAATCTTTAGGAATTTTAATAAATATATTAACAATTTTAGAAAATTTTTGACACACTTTCATGTGAAAGGGTTTTTTATATTAAAATATATAAAAACATAGTTCAATCAAGTAGAAAAAATTGATAATGTGGCTATACTGTCTGTGGAAGTTAAACATTAAAAAGTTTACATATTTGTATTAAATATAAATAGAATTTTGGTGTATAGTCTTGACTTTTTCCTTTTTCAACTTTTATTTTAGGTTCAAGGGGTACATGAGCAGGTTATTTACATGGTTAAATTGTATGTCACTGGGGTTTGGTGTACAAACGATTTCATCACCCAGGTAGTGAGCATAGTACCTGATTGGTAGTTTTTCAGTCATCACCCTCCAGCCTCTAGTAGGCTCCAGTGCCTATCTGTCACTTCTTTGTGTCCATGTTTACAGTGTTTAACTCCCTCTTACAAGTGAAAACATGCAATATTTGTTTTTCTGTTCCTGCATTAATTCACTTAGAATAATGGCCATCAGCTATATCTACATTACTGCAAAGAACACGATTTCATTTCTTTTTATGGCTGCATAGTATTCCATGGTGTATATATATCATATTTTCTTTATCCAGTCAACTGTTGATGGTCATTTCAGTTGATTCCGTGTCTTTGCTAATTTGAATAGTGTTGTGTTGAACATACGAGTGCATGTGCGTTTGTATTCCTTTGAATGTATACCCAGGGAGTATTTCTGGACTGAATGGTAGCTCTGTTTTAAGGTCTTTGAGAAATTTCAGACTTTTCCACTGTGGCTGGAATAACTTCCATTCCGCCAGTGTTACAGGCATTTCATTTTCTTTGCAAACTCACCAACCATGTTATTTTTTGACTTTTTAATAATAGCCATTCTGATTGTGTGAGATGGTAACTCACTGTGGTTTTGATTTGCATTTCTCTAATTATTAGTGCTGTTGAGCATTTTTCATATACTTATTAACCATGGGTATGTCTTCTCTTGAGAAGTATCTGTTCATGTCCTTTGTCCAATTGTTGATGTGATTGCTTGCTGTTTCCTTGTTGATGTTTAAGTTTCTTGAAAATTTTGGATATTAGACCTTGGTTGCAGCATAATTTGTGAATATTTTCTCTCATTCTTTTGGTTGTCTGCTTACTCTGTTGATGGTTTCTTCTGCTGTACAGAAGACCTTTAGTTTGTACCCCCGCTTTTTTTTTTTTTTTTTTT
>NW_016107445.1:2815701-2821257 GCF_001604975.1 Cebus imitator
TTTGAGACGGAGTTTCACTGTTGTTACCCAGGCTGGAGTGCAATGGCGCGATCTCGGCTCACCGCAACCTCCGCCTCCTGGGTTCAGGCAATTCTCCTGCCCCAGCCTCCTGAGTCGCTGGGATTACAGGCACGCGCCACCATGCCCAGCTAATTTTTTGTAGTTTTAGTAGAGACGGGGTTTCACGATGTTGACCAAGATGGTCTCGATCTCTTGACCTCGTGATCCACCCGCCTCGGCCTCCCACAGTGCTGGGATGGGTTGTTTTGATTACTGTAGGTTTGTAATATAGCTTGAAGTTGGGTAGTGTGATGCCCTTGGCTTTGTTCTTTTTGTTTAAGAGTGCTTTGAATATCTGGGCTATTTTTTTTTGGTTTCATATAAATTTTGTAATAGTGTTTTCTAATGCTGCAATATATATATATATATATATATATATATATATATATATATATATATATATGACATAGATATTTGCTAGTTTGATAACAAGAGCATGGAATCTATAAATTTCTTTGGGTAGTATGGCCATTTTAATAATATTGATTCTTCCTACCCATGACCATGAAATGTTTTTCAGTTTGTTTGTGTTGTCTCTGATTTCTTTCAGCACTGTACAAAAGTGTGTGGTCATCTAAATCTCTTCATAAGTCTCTAAAAGTTTGTTTTATGAATCTGGGTATTCCAGTGTTGGGTGCTTATATATTTTCGATAATGAAGGCTTCTTGTTGAATTGAGCCCTTCATCAATATGTAATGCCTTTCATTTTCCTTTTAAATCATTATTGCTTTAAACTCTATTTTGTCTGAAATAAGAATAGCACCCCCTACTCTTTGTTGTTTTCTATTAGATTGATAGAACCTTTTCCATGCCTTTACTTTGAAAGCAGCTGGGTATCATTGCATGTGAGATCGGTCTTGTGAAGACAGCATACAGTTGGGCCTTGCTCCTTTATCAAACATGTTACACTTGTTAGGTTTATTACTAGGTATTTTATTCTTTTTGTGGCTATTATAAATGGGATTATGTTCTTGATTTGGCTGTCAGCTTAGACATTTTAGTATATAGAAATCCTCTTGATTTTTTGACCCTAATTTTGTACCCTGAAACTTTACTGAAGTTGTTTATCAGACCTAGAAATTTTGGGGCAGAGACTATGGGGTTTTCTCAGTGTAGAATCATATCTTCTGTGAAAAGAGATGGTTTGACTTCCTCTCTTTCCTATTTGGATATGTTTTATATTTTACCATTGACTGATTGCTCTGGCTAGATCTTCTAGTACAATGTGGAATAGGACTAATTAGAGACGCACCCTTGTCTTTTTCCAGTTCTCAAAGGGAACGGTTCTAGCTTTTGCCCTTTTAATATGATGTTGGCTGTGGGTTTGTCATAGATGGCTCTTACTGTTTTGAGTTAGGTTCCTTTGATGCCTAGTTTGTTGAGGATTTTTAGCACAAAGAGATGTTGGCTATTTTCACATTTTTTTCTGTATTGAGATTATCATATAGAATTTGCTTTTAGCACTGTTTATTCAACGAATCACATTTATTGATTTGTATAGGTTGAACCTATACAAACTCCAATCTTGGAGTTTAGGCTTTTCTTCCAAGCTCAAATGATTGTTGCCAAATTCAGTTTCCTTTCAGCTGCAGACATTATGAAGGCTGCATATTCAAGGCCAGCAGAATGGGTCTCCCATGCTTCTTTAATTAAAGGCTCATCTGATTAGGTCAGGACAACCCACACTAAGCTTTATTTTTATTAACTCAAAGTTAAGAGATTAGTAACCTATTTATGACCGTCATATTCCATCATTTTCCCAGACCATGCTTCATATATTCTGTACAGTTTTTTTAGAAGGCTTTAGTAAAAAATATAAAAAGAAATATGCTTAGTTCCTTGTACATTTTGAAAAGAAGATAAAACATGATGAAATCTATAACAAACTTGTAGGGATTAAGGTTTTGTAATAGGAAGAATAATGCTATTAATTTATCAACTAGCCAATATATAATCACCATTTAAAATATATAAATGTATTTAAAAATTATTTATCAGTTATTTTTATCATATTATAAAATTATGTTGGTTTTTTTCTTCTGTTTTTTACTAGCATGATTATCTAAACTTCAAGGATTGTGCTACTTTGTTTTGTTTCATTTCTTTTCTGGCCATTAAAATTTATCAACTCCCAGCTTTCAAATATTCAAAGATTGATTTTGCTGGAGAGTGAGTATTGCAAATGTTAGGGAGGAATGACATAACATGACAAGTTCCAAACTACAAAGAATTCACTGTGTCTAAAGAGTTAAGAAATTTCAGGAGATAAGTTTAATAGAGTTAGTGTGTGTTTTAAAATTGTTGATTGAACATGTGTGTTGAAGCTCAGGTAAATACAGTAAAAGGACAAAATAACAATGAAAATCACCAGGAGAAAAAAGAGCAGGAAAAGAGATACTACTGATCACAATCAAAAAAGATAACAGAATGACAACTTTAGGCCACAAAAAGGGAGTAAATAGTCAACATTATGAGTAAGAAATTTTATATAAGGGAGACATCTTCAAGAAAATGAAATTAATAGAATATGTCTTATGTTTTACTATCTTAAGAGAAGATTTATACTTATTTTAGAGAGATTGGAAATGAGTTAATAACAGTAATACAGAAAAAGACAAAAGTATAATGATTAATTCTAAAGAAAAGAGTAAAACTGTATAATAATATAAATATGCCCTACCTGTGAATGGTATTAACAATCAATATTAATATACTTCATGTATATTTCTTTCACTAAAAGTTATAACTACTGTGGCATTAGTATCAATTTATTGCCTACTGGGTATGTGAAAAGAGTAAACGGCTCATCTTGATTTTATGTATGACCAAGTGATTATTTCTGACCAATGGACTATGAAGAGAAATAATGTACAGCATTTCTAGATGCTGTCTAAAATATCTCAAAATCTCCTTCACTTCCTTGCTTTTTCCTCAAATTCAGCTGGATGGAGGCCTCTGTGAGAGAGGTCCTTAAGGTACCATCTTACATTGAAACAGTTTGAATCCTGGAGTATTTGACAAAGGAAAACTTCTCAAAAGAGCATGCTACCAAGAAGTTATTAGTTACATTAGATTTTGATTGAGAAATACATGTTATATTAAGTCACATAGCTCCTTGATTATTTATTTGTTTTCATATAAGAACTAGTATTTCTTGACCTAACTAGTATAGAAATTGAACTGGGGTTCCACCATAGCTTGCGGATGATTACCATGGTTACAGCCGTCATTCTATGTTGAAAGGTCAGAGTATTTCTAAGGTTTGAAAGTGTTCTAGTCTCTTCTTTCAGGTATCTTAGCATTACAAAGTGGAAGAACTATAGAATAGCAGCAGAATCAGGGTCTAGGTCATTTTCTTTCTTCCTTCCTGAATTAGTGAGTGTTCTCCAGAGATACAGAACCAATAGGACACATACATACATAATGTCAACATAAAATATAGAGAGACAAATCTCTAAGTAAAATGTTGTTGTCATTTTTAAATTTGGGAATAATATACTAGAAATAGGACTGTAATCCAGGACACACATACAGAGATCAGGGTGGTCTCCAATATGTCTAGAGAACAAAGGATAAACAGGGTTTCACTGGGAAAAGAGGAGCTTATTGGTCTTTTGGGAGCTGGCAAGCTGTGATTGGTGAGTGGTGGCAGTTGCTAGATATAACTTATAATTTTAGATATAGCAGGCTGTTTCATAGGATTGGGCTTGTGAGATAGAGTCAGGCAAATGTTTTTGTATAAGCAGCTAGCTGTCCTTGTGCTGCTCTCTTTGTGTGACTCATGCAGTAAGCTGTGGCTTGGAAAAATTTCTTGTGATAGTTTCTGTTATCAGGCAAATTGTGCATGAGAGCCCTCCCTTCATGGCCTTTGCCAGCATCTCACACAACTAACTCTATTTTAATTTGACAGCTTTGACAATGTGTGTGTGTGGTATGTAGACTCACATGATTATAGAAATGGGAAGTCCAAATGTAGTATGGGCTGGGAGTCTTGAGACCTAGGAGAGCCCACGGTACAGTTCCAGTCTGAAAGCAATCTGCTGGACAATTTCTTCTTGTTTGGGAGGTGTGTCTTTTAATAGATTTAGGCCTTCAGCATATTGCATGAGGTCCACACATGTTATGGAGGGCCATTTGCTTACTGAAAGTTCACTGATATAAATGTTAATCTCATTCAAAAACACTTACCAAGTTGACACATAAAGTTGACCATCACATTTCCTCTTTGTTTTCTTTCTTCCTTCCATGATAGAGATGTTTTCAATTGGTATATATGCTTATCTGTTAAAGGAGCCATAGGAAAACAGGCCAGAGAGCTTGAGCAGGAGGAGGGATGATGGATGAGGCAGTTTGCCTGAGTTGGATACAGAGTGAAAATGCAGATAATAATCTTGATCAGGAGAGAAATTTCTCCCGCTGAGAAGGGAGAAAGCCTCAGTGCTTTCTGTCTCCACTATACTTCACTCTTGCTCTTCCATCCCAGCCGGGTTGCAAATACATCATCTTCAGTGTCTAAAATACTGCAGTTCTTCTCTGAGACTACACCCATCTATATCATTTTCCTGTCAGTCCCTCATTCCTCCAAGCCCTTAGTCATAAAATTCAATAAATTAGTAAATATGTTTCTTCTAAGGCTGCTTGCTCTATAAAACTCTGTCTCCTTATTTGCTAATTCAACACTCACCTTCATGTTCTTGCCCTCTAAATTCAGTCTCCTAAACATTATCAAATATAATTTTTTAAATGTTGTCTATTGAATTTAATACAAATGCAAACTCATACTGCTTAACTTCATCCAGGGCCTCACTAAAAATCAGAAACATGTTTGCATCTTACTAATAGCATGTTGACATTTCTGGAGACTAAGGTGATTTCAGCATTCAACTTTGTTTTCACATGCTTCTTTTTATTTCTTTGAGATGGAGTTTCCCTCTTGTTGCCCAGGCTGGACTGTATCGGTGTGCTCTTAGCTCACTGCAACATCCACCTCCCAGAGTCAAGCGATTCTCCTGTCTCAGCCTCCCAAGTAGCATACAACACCAAGTCTGGCTAATTTTGTATTTTTAGTAGAGATGAGGTTTTCCTACGTTGGTCAGGCTGGTCTTGAACTCCTGACCTCAGGTGATCCACCCACCTCAACCTCCCAAAGTGCTGGGATTAGAGGTGTGAGCCACCTTGCCCGGTCCTATGTCACATGCTTCTTTCTTCTTCCTACACAAATTTTTATTTAACTTACATGTCACTTTTATGAAATTACATTAATATTACCAAAGATTTTCTTAGGACAGAATAAGTAATCTCTCTTCTGCCTTTATATTCCTATTTCTGCAGAACTTCATTGTTTACCATGCCCTTCTTAAAAGTATCTCTTTTTTTTTCCCCCATTTATTTATTTTATTGCATTTTAGGTTTTGGGGTACATGTGAAGAACATGCAAAATTGTTGCATAGGAACACACGTGGCAGTGTGATTTGCTGCCTTCCTCCCCATCACCTA
>NW_016107445.1:2825332-2827140 GCF_001604975.1 Cebus imitator
TCTCTGCTCAGTCCCCTTTTTGAACCAGCGTATGGGCGACTTCCCGTGGCTCCAATCGCCAGCCTAAAGGGCCCCCGGAGCAGTGTATTTTGTACGGAGAACCGCGGCTCCGGGGCGCCGACAAAGCAGCCGCGCGGGGCAAAGCAGCCGCGCGGGGCAAAGCAGCCGCGCGGGGCAAAGCAGCGGCGCTGGCCGGCACAGCCGCTCTGGCCGAAACAGCCGCGCTGGCGACCGTGGATCACCTCTGCCCGGGAATTTCCTAATCTGTGGGCAATAAAAACACGGCGTCCACTCACCCTCTGCGCTTTCACTGGGAGCTGCAATCCTGAGCTGTTCCTAAACGGCCATCTTCCAGGCAAAATCCAAAAAGTATCTCATTTCTTGGTTTTTATTAGACAATTTTCTGTTTCCTCAAACTTCAAAGACAAATCAAAATTATCCTATGAAGTTTGGTTGTTTTTTCTCAAAGTATAAATTTTTTAAATGTAAATTCTTCTTTTGTACTCATAGCTACACATGGAAATTGTGAAGAAAACTTAATGGTTTTTATCTTGACCAACATCTAACAAGGCTTTAGAAGTGAACAATTTTCAAAAGACATTATTTTCTCTAGCTAGCTCAGAATATTTGGAAGCATTTGGAAATATTATAACAAGCATTACTCAGTAAAAATAAAAGGACTATTCTCCTTTGATATAGAATGAAGGAAATATAACTGATCATCTAAGAAGACAAAAGCTGACATAGCTATAACTGCTAATATGCAGAATTGCACATATGCAGCTGGAATTGAAATAAAGGGACTTAAACCACAGGCAGTGCTAAAATTTGTATCAACAAAAATACAGACATTTACAAAATTGAGGCTGTCTCTAACTTGGGCACTAAGGAGATTGACTATAATCATCATCATCATAATGTGTGTGTGTGTGTGTGTGTGTGTGTGTATATATATATATATATATAAAGATTTATTATAAGAATTAATAAACTGAGCTTAAATCACAAAGTTAGGATTTGGGCTCAAAATAAATTAAAACCTCCTTCTCTTTGCAAAGTTCATTAAATACTGAGATAAATTAATGAAGAAATTTATATAAAGCAAAGTCTTATTTCTTCAGTGTTTTTAATAACAGGGTTGGCATCAATTTATATGATCTGAAATAAACACAAGGCACAGAGTGGAACTAAGCGGGTTCTTGAGAAGTGTGTAATGCTATATGCTATGAGCCATGAGAATTACAATGAACTTACAGACAAAAGGGTTAGGATGCACTAACAAAATAAGAATAATTGGAACAGATATAAAGGAAACTATATTTTCCTTTGCTTTTTATATTTTACATAAATAGGAAATACACAAAAACTTTTATGCAGATATTTGGGATGGACAAACATTTGCAAACCTCAAAAAGAACACAATTTTCTGCAAAATTATTCAGTTGTACTGTTGGATGAGATTATGCCATAACAAGGCAAGTCTTTTTTTTATTATTATTTTTCTTAGATCATAACTAATCTAATTAAAGGTGTGTGTGTGATATAGAGACAATTTGGAGCATAACCTATGTTTTCAATTTTTTACTTGTATTTGCTAATACTGCTTTTTGACTTGGAAGTATACAGAGAGAAAAACTCACTTCTTCGTCTTTAAAGAACAGTTTGAGGCCGGGCGCGGTGGCTCACGCCTGTAATCCCAGCACTTTGGAAGGCCGAGGCAGGTGGATCACGAGGTCAAGAGATCGAGACCATCCTGGTCAACATGGTGAAACCCCGTCTCTACTAAAAATATAAAAAATCAGCTGGGC
>NW_016107445.1:2830382-2843632 GCF_001604975.1 Cebus imitator
AAAAAAAAAAAAAAAAAAAAAAAGAACAGTTTGAAAGAGAATCATGTCACTGATGTCACTGACCTAAAGGTAAAAGCTGCCTCATGATAGCTCTAATCTTTGATCGGTCCAACACACTAGCAATAGTAACAATAGCATTTTGACAGAGATCCAGTGAATTTTAAATCTGGTCTCTATAAACTATCTATAGCTATAAGCAATCCTCACAGGCACTCTTATGCAGTACTTATGAATCCTTTTGGAACAGATTTCTTACTATACCTCCATCTGATAAGAATTGGAGAAAAACTGAATATCAGTATATTTCTAAATTTTTGTCCCTAGACCGTTTGACTATATGCAATGAAGAGCTTGCTGGAAAACATAAAACTATTCACAATCAGTTGCCACTGTTGTACCTAGCAAATTCATCTGAGCATGCCATGATCGACATTTGAAGGAAATGGCAGAAAAGGCACTGGCTGAGTGCCTTATAATTTAGCCTGAGTAAATCTTCCAGGAGAATACAAAGTGCTGGAACTCTAAGCAAGACAATGCTATGAAGACATTTTGGAAACTTTTACAAGAAGGAAAACATGCTGATCTGAAGAATGACTTCCTTTGTTTTTGCCATCTTCGGAACCCTGCAACTGTGTAACAGTAAAAGCTTGCTTTGAGGCTGAAAAGTTATTAATAATGAAATAATAGCTCAGTGTTGCAGTACAAGGGGGAGGCGGAGGTAAATGGCATTGGCCTCCAGCAGTCAATGCTATACTTTTATCATTAGTTGTTTCACTTAATCACTGATATACTCACAGAGCTTGTGGCAGAGTAAAGATCCATGAGCTGATGAGAAAATAAACTATATCCTTGGTGAGAATTACTAGAATAATCCCATATTTTCTAGCCTTAAGGATGAAGTTTCAGTTTAAAGGTTGTACCTTTAACAGTTGTGTCTGAATTGTAAATGATGGCCATCAATATTTTCCATCCAGTCAATGTCATGTTAATTCCTTATGCTAATAATTATTAAAAAGCACATGGAAGAGCCAGCATATGTGAAAACTGCCCCAGAGTTCAACAGACTGAGTAAATCATTGCTTGAAAGAATTTCAAACAACAGGAAAGAATTTTTTTTTTTTTTTTTTGAGACAGAGTCTCACTCTTGTTACCCAGGCTGGAGTGCAATGGCGCGATCTCGGCTCACCGCAACCTCCGTCTCCTAGGTTCAGGCAATTCTCCTGCCTCAGCCTCCTGAGTAGCTGGGATTACAGGCACGTGCCACCATGCCCAGCTAATTTTTTGTATTTTTAGTAGAGACGGGGTTTCACCATGTTGACCGGGATAGTCTCGATCTCTTGACCTCGTGATCCACCCACCTCGGCCTCCCAAAGTGCTGGGATTACAGGCTTGAGCCACCGCACCCGGCCAAGAATTTTTTTTAAAGTAAACCAAGAAAAGGATTGACTTATAAGGAAGTGAAATTTAAAAATTGTCTATTATGCTTTTACTCATAAAAACTTATTGATTCACCTCTACTAGTAATTTAATTGCAGATTTTTAATAATGCTGTAGTTTCTTCTATGTGTATGGAAAAAACACCATGAAATATGTTTGGTATCACAACAAAAAATGACCTGAACCACTTACAGTGTCTAAGTATCTATAATGCTATAGTCATGTATTTGTACTATGTTCATAATATGTATGCTGCTGGACCAGATGCTACTAAAAGAAATTCTTTCATTTTCCTTGGAGAGCTGTGATGACGGTTAATCTTACAAGTCACTTGGCTAGGCTATAGTGGCAAGTTATTTGGTCAAACACTAGTCTAGATGTTGCTGTGAAGGTACGTTAAATTTTGATTAACACTGATTTTATGACTGAGTAAAGCAAGTATGATTCAGACAATTTTATATATGTAGCCATCAAATCGTTACAGATCTACAGAGGACTGTCTGCTCTATATACTTTCTTTAGAAACTCATATTTTTTTATTTTTTAAACATTTATTTTCAGGGTACATGTGCAGGTTTGTTATATAGGTAAACTTGTGACTCGTGGGTTTGGTGTACAGATTATTTAGTCAGCCAGGTAGTAAGCCTCGTACCCAGTCGTTACTTTTCTGATCTTCTGCCTTCTCTCAGCCTCCACCCTCGAGTAGGCTCCAGTGTCTCTTGTTGCCTTTTTTGTGTCCATGTGTTCTCATCATTTAGCTCCCACTTATAAGTAACAATATGCGATATTTCATTTTCTGTTTCTGCATTAGTTTGCTAGGGATGATGATCTCTAGCTTCATCCAAGTTCCTGCAAATAACATGATCTCATTCTTTTTTATGGCTGCATAGTATTGCATGGTGTGTATGTACCATGTTTTCTTTTTTAAATATGACATCAGTGGGCATTTAGGCTAATTCCTTGTCTTTGCTATTGTAAATAGTTCTACAGTGAACATATATATGCAAGTATTTTTATGATAGAACACTTTTTAATCCTTTGGGTATATACCCAGTAATAGAATTTCTGAGTCAAATGTCAGTTTTGCTTTTAGCTCTTTGAGGAATCACCACACTGCTTTCCACAATGGTTGAATTAATTTGTACTCCTAATACTGTGTAAGTGTTCCTTTTTCTCTTCACCATGCCAGCCTCTGTTATTTTTATTTTAATTTTGAGACAGAGCTCTGTCACCCAAGCTGAAGTACAGTGGCCTGATCTCAGTGCTGTAACCTCCACCTCTCAGGTTCAAGTGATTCTTGTGCCTTAGCCTCCCAAGTAGCTGGGACTACAGGCACGCACCACCATGTCTGGCTAAATTTTTTTGACTTTTAGTAGAGATGTCATTTTACCATGTTGGCCAGGTTGTTCTTGGATTACTGGCCTCAAGTGATCTGCCATCCTTGGCCTCCCAAAGTGTTGGAATTACAGGCATGAGCCACTGTGCCCAGTTCAGCCTCTTGTTATTTTTTACTTTTTAATAACAGCCATTCTGACTAGTGTGGGATAATATTTTATTGTACTTTTGATTTGCATGTTGCTAATGATTAGCAAGATTGAGGGGTTTTTCCACATGCTTTATACATGTTAGCTACATGTATGTCTTCTTTTGAGAAATGTCTGTTCATTTTCATTGCTCATGTTTTAATGGGAATATATATATATATATATGAAGTTTCTTACAGAGGCTGGATATTAGACTTTGGCAGACGCATAGTTCACAAATTGTTTTCTCTCATTCTATAGATTTTTTATTCTGTTGACAGTTTACTGTGCAGAACCTCTTAAGTTTAATTAGATTCCATTTGTTCAAGTTTTGCTTTTCTTGCGACTGCTTTTGTTGTCTTCATCATGAAATTTTTGCTAGCTCCTATGTCCAGAATGATACTGCTTAGGTGGTCTTCTAGGGTTTTTATAGTTTTGAGTTTTACATTTAAGTCTTTAATCCACCTTGAATTAATGTTGCTATATACTGTAATGAAGGGGTTCAGTTTCAGTCTTCTGCATATGGATAGCCAGCTATCTCAGCACCATTTATTAAATAGAGAATCCTTTCCCCATTGCTTGTTTTTGTCAGCTTTATCTAAGATTAGATAGTTGTAGGTGTGTGACCTTATTTCTGGGCTTTCTATTCGGTTCCAATGATTTATGTGCTTATGTGTCTGTTTTATTACCATGCTGTTTTGGTTACTGAAGCCCTGTAGTATAGTTTGAGATTGGGTAGCTTCTAGCTTTCTCCTGGAAATTGATGCATCTATCTTTCTTATTTATGCTTAAGATTTCCTTGGATATTCAGGTTCTTTTTTGGTTCCATGTTTATTTTAAAATAGTTTTTTTCCTAATTCTGTGAAGAATGTCATTGGATAGAAATAGCCCTGAATCTGTAAATTCCTTTGGGAAATATGGCCATTTTAATGATATTGATTACTCATCTATGAGCATAGAACATTTTTCCATTTGTTTGTATCATCCCTGATTTCTTTGAGCAGTGTTTTGTAATTCTCGGTGCAGAGATCTTTCATCTCCCTGGTTAGCTATACTCCTAGGCATTTTATTCTTTTTGTGCCTGTTGTTAATGGGGTTGTGTTCTGGATTTGGCTCTTGGCTTGGCTGTTGCTGGTGTATAGGAATGGTAGTCATTTTTGTACACTGACTTTGTATCCTGAAACTTGGCTGAAGGAACTTTTGGGCCTATACTATAGGGTTTTCTAGATATAGAATCACGCTACCTGCAAACGGGGATAGTTTGACTTCCTCTCTTCCTGTTTGGATGTCCTTTATTTCTTTCTCTTGCCTGAGTGCTCTGACCAGGACTTCCAATATTGTATTACACAGGACTAGTGAAAGAGAGCATCACTGTGTTTGGCTGGTTTTCAAGGACAATGTTTTCAGCTTTTGCCCAATTAGTATGATGTTGGCTGTGGGTGCGTCATAGATGGCTCTTATTTTTTTTTTAGGTATACTCTTT
Organism: Cebus imitator; assembly: GCF_001604975.1. Taxonomy (NCBI): domain Eukaryota; kingdom Metazoa; phylum Chordata; class Mammalia; order Primates; family Cebidae; genus Cebus; species Cebus imitator. The sequence goes on from NW_016107445.1 coordinate 2,834,826, forward strand.
CAATATCTAGTTTATTGGGAGTGTTTAACATGAAGAGATGTTGCATTTTATCAAAACCATTATGCATCTATTGAGATAATCATGTGGTTTTTGTCTTTAGTTCTATCTATGTGGTAAAGTACTTTTATTGATTTGCATATGTTGAAACAACCTTGTATCCCAGCCTTAAAGCCTACTTGATTGTGGTGGATCAAGCCATCGAGTGAAGGCAGAAATGTCTAAGAAGACTACAAAACAGCAAAGATAGTAGACCACATCTTCTTCTGGAAGCTCTGTCTCAGGGAGGTGTAAGACTGCTACTGGTGGCTGATAGTAGATCCAAGCCAGTAAGTCTTACCCTGTGAAGCGCCATGGAAATGGAGCTTGCAGTTCATCACTGCCCAGCTACCTGGATTCAACTCCTTTCTTAGGAGTATGCATGGAGTTCTAACCTCCTGCTTCGCCAGAATTGTAGCTGCCTTTGCAGGGAAGCCCAGATTTCTAAATCTCTTAGTGATCCATGTGTGCCTGAGTGGCTGCTCTGTTGAGAGTTGATGTAGCTCTGTGTGTCAGACTGAAAGCCCTGGTGGGGTGGGTTCACAAGGGGATCTCCTGACCTGAAGGTTGCAAAGATCTATAGGAGAAGAATGGGTCCCCAGGGTTGCTCAATCCCTCACTGCTTTCCTGGTTAGGGGAGGCTCTCCTGGCTCTATGTTGCTCCTATGTGGGTAGTCGTTGTGCCTTGCTTTTCTCCATTCTCCATGAGTTGAGTTGTTTTATTGATGATTATTTATGACTATACCTGGATGTTCCAGTTGAAGGTGCTGGTATTTACTCACCACTTGTATTTCTCTCCATGAGAGTGGAGCACACTAGCTATCTCTAGTGAGCCATCTTGGCCAGCCTCCTGATTAATATTTAAAGCAGTAGACTTTGAATAGAAAAGATTATCTTCCATAATTTGGGTAAGCCTCATCCAGCCAATTGAAGATCTTCAAAGACTGAATTTCCTCAAACAATAAGAAATTCTGCCTCCAGATTGCTTTTGAATTCAAAGTTGCATCATCAATTCTTCTCCAGGTTTCCAGCCTGCAGGCCTGCTATGAAGATTTTGGAATTACCAGCTCTACAATCATGTAAGCCAATTCCTTAAAATCTTTGTCTACACACACTCCTTATAAGTTCTGTTTCTCTGGAAAATGCTAACTAATACAAGAGCTCCTTCATTCATTATACTCTGTGAACCTTCTAAAATTGTGCCTTTTTTTCCTCTTCATAATACAGAAGTCATCTACTTGCTTTTATATGTTTATTCAAAAGTAAGAGCTTTCAGGATGTGACATTTCTGGGGAGCTCATCCTTATTCATTTATTCAAGAATTATCTATTATAAGTGACGTCAAAGTGCTCCAGCATTCAAAGATATAGTAGTGAATAAGATAATGGTTTTGTTCTCACGGAGATTCTATTCTTATAGAGATAGATAGCCAGAAATACCCAAAAAGTCACTAAATTTTTAAACACAATTATCTATTAAATGTTATCTAATGTTAGTAAGTAGTTTCTTATACCAAAGTGTGTAAATAAAATTAAGATGCTTCTGGATTAAACAGAGCTATCTAATGACAGTATTTAATAATTTGAAGGCTTTCAGCTAATATTTAGCATACATATAGAAATATAATTGTATAATAGATTAATTCCTTTTTCCTTGTCTCATTCAATTTATGTATCTCTTATATGTCTAAGAAGTATTTAGAACAGCTTGAAGTGGGGGCAAGTAATTGTAACTGCAATTTATGTACTTAGTAGTGTAAAATGCAAAAGAAATAGCCAGTACCAGTTTTTTCCTTATTAAAATTTAAACTTAGATTCTAATTTTGAACAAGAAACTACTTTTGTTGGGTGCATTCATAAAGTAGCTGCATTTCTAATTCACATTCTGGTTTCTAACTACTGCTACTGACTGTAATAGAGAGCTTCATTATTTCTCATTAGGGTTCTACTAACATCATTCTGAATAGATGCCTTTCACTTCCAGGCTTTGCCATCTTAAACCTAGCCAATAGACCTATATAAGTGTTAGACCTCTAAGTCCAAGCCTGGCCATTATAGCCTTGGTGACCCGCAAATACACCTCTGGATGGTCCCTAGAAGCCACAAAGTCTGAAGTAATCACAAATAACCAGGTGGCCACAGAAAGAAGCGAAACAACTTGTTCCCGCCTCAACTAATTGCTCTCCCCCTGCAACCTGTAACCCTTGTTCCTGCTCAGCATTGTGGAATTTTCACCCCCCACCCGTGTAACTATGTAATTTACTTCACCCTCCCCTCTGCTTGCAACTGATAACCCCACCCTTATGATCATGCTTGTTTGTAATAAATGACCCCTACCCTTGTGACCATACATCCCCATGATGCCCTCCCCCTCCCTAAAACAGATTACCACGTTTAACTGATCACTTGTTCCAACCTGTAAAACCAACTCCTATCCCACCACCCTCTGCTGACTCTCTTTTCAGACTCAGCTTGCCCATACCTGGGTGAATAAACAGCCGTGTTGCTCACATAAAGCCTACCTGGTGGTCTCTTTATGTGAGCAACATGCCTAACATTTGGTGCCAAAACTCAGAATGGGGGAACTCCTATAGGCGACCGATCCCTTATCCCTACTCCTTATGATCCATCTGTGAAGAGACCTACTTACAACCTAGGTTCATCATACCAGTCCACAAATCTACTCACCATCCTCAGATCAGGTAAGTGGTTTGCTTCAACTCTTCTCTTTAGCCCTTCTCACTGCCTGTCAGCTTCCTTCTCCTTTCAGTTTCATTTTCCTCTCCCTTTCAGTAAAGACAAGAAAGGACAGGATTTTTTGTGAGGTTCATGACTGGAAAATATCCCCTGTGGGTCATGGCACTGGGAAGACAGTCTTCCCTTGGTGACTGATCATTGACAAGACATCTGCTCTGGTCACTCACTTGTAGATGACGGATCAGTGCAGGGGATTCCCTCTTTGACCAACTCACCCAGATACAGACCAAGGTTTGTAAAACTGCTTGTTTAACTGCTTGCTCACACATTCAGTCCTGTAATCTCACCTGGAGTAACTTAAATGTCATCCTTCTACTCTCACCCCTTAAAAACGTTAATCACCCAATCAGCCCCTAACGTTAAAAAGCTACAGAAATAAAAATCTGGCCCTCAAACCCCACAACAGGAATTAATTAACCTCACTTTCAAGGTGTTTAACAACAAGGAGAAAGCAGTCAAGCAGCAGTGCATTTCAGAACTGCAACTCCTTGCCTCTGCCGTAAGCCAAACCTCAGCCACGCTACCGGCTCACAAAGACTTCAGAGCACCCGGATTGTAGCGTCCAGCCACCTCTTCCACACCTTGCTTCAAGTGTTAGAAACCTGGTCACTGGGCCAAGGAATGCCTGCAGCTCGGTATTCCTCCTAAGCCCTAGCCTGTCTGTGTGGGCCCCCACTGGAAGTCAGACTGACTGACTCACGTCACTGCTCCTTGACTTGGTGGCTGAAAACTAACATTGCTGGAACATCTCAGAGGACCACTGGACCATCACGGATGCCAAGCTTTGGGTAAGTCTTCTTACAGTAAAGAGTAAGTAAGTCCATCCCCTCCTTAATCAACACGGGGGCCACCCACTCCACACTGCCTTCTTTTCAAGAACCTGTCTCCTTGGCTGCCATAACTGTTGCAGGAATTGATGGCAAGGCTTCCAGGCCTCTCAAAATTTACTAGTCTAGTGTCTATTAGGCTGATACTCCTTTCCATATTCTTTTCTAATCATCCCCGCTTATCCAGTTCCCCTGTTAGGTCAAGATACCCTAACAAAATTGCCTCCTTAACTATTCCTGGACTACAGCCACACCTCATTGCTGCCTTCCTCCCCAAACCTGTACCTCCCTCAGTAGCTCCCTTATGTCCCCCTACCTTAACCCTAGGGTGTGGTACACCACCTCCCCATCCATCCTGTAGTGCCAAACCCTCATACTCTCCCCAGCTTCTCTGAAACTTACCCATATTCCTAAGGAAATTTAAATGCCCTGCTCCTGTCTATCTGGCCACTTCACCTGCTTTCTCCATTCTGTATGCCAAGGCATTTCCTGGTTCCACTCTGGGATGCTACCCTTAACTTTCTTCTAAAGTAAATAAATAACCTTCTTTTCTAAGGTATCCTGTGCAACTCCTCTGCCTATTCCTCCTGCTCCCCTGGCTGCCACACATAAACGCACCTGTACAAACCCTTAACCCATTGTTTGTTATACCAATCCAACCCAACCCTTTTCCTTATACACTGCTAAAATTCAGGTTGTGCAGTTGGAGTTCTTACACAAGGGCTAGGTCCATGTCCTGTTGCATTCCTCTTGAAGCAACTTGACCTCACTGTCCAGGGTTGGCCCTCATGCCTGCATGCAGCAGCTGCCTCTGCTCTACTCCTTCTTGAGGCTTTCAAAATCACAGGCTATGCCTCACTCACTCTATACAGCTCTCACAATCTCCAGGCTTTAGTATCCTCTTCGCATCTCCCACATCTGTTATCTGCCCCATGTCTTATCCAACTCTATTCACTCTACTGAAACTCCCATTGTGACTATTGCACACGGTGCCAGTTTTAATCCAGCCTCTTGTGTAATACCCAACATAAATACAAGCCCCAAATCCCATAACTATCTCCCTAAACAATAATATAGTATCCTCCCCATTTCCACATATTTCTCTTTTTCCCAGACCACACATGTCTTATTGATGGCAGTCCTTCAAAGCCCAGTCTGCTGGCAGCAGCTAAAGCTGGTTATGCAGTTGTATCCCACTCATTTACCATTGAGGCTGCCATACTCCCTCCCTCTACCACTTCTCAGCAAGCTGAACTAATTGTTTAACCCAGGCTCTTAACTCTTGCTAAAGGACTACATGTAAATATCTACACTGACTCTAAATACGCCTTCAATATCCTACACCATCATGCTGCCATATGGGCAGAAAGGGGCTTTCTCACTACACAGGGAACTTCCATTGTCAACGCTTCTTTAATAAAAGCTCTCCGTAAAGCTGCCCTTCTCCCAGCCAAGGCCGGAGTTGTCCACTGTGAAGGATACCAAACACTTTAAATCCTGTTGTCCAAGGAAATGCTTTTGCTGATGAAACAGCTAAGAAGGCAGCAAATGCCCCAATATCCCCTCCTAGTGGACAATATTTTTCTGTCTCATCAATTAACCCTGCTTACTCTCCTAAATCCTTAACCTACCAGTCGCTTCCCAGACAAGGCAGTTGGTTTTTGGAAAATTTCTTCTTCCTGCCTCACAAGTCCATTTCATCCTCTATTCTTTCCATAACAATTTTCATATAAGCCTTTGGCCTGTCTGTTAGAACCTCTCATCTACTTCCCTTCATGGAAGTCTATCCTTAAAACAATGACATCTCAGTATTCCATCTGCCACTCTACCAACCCCAAGGGATTTTTAAAACCTCCTCCCTTTCCCACTCGCCAAATGGGGATTTATCCCCATGCAAGATTGGCAAATTGAATTTATGCATATGCCTTTGTGTCAGAAAATTTAGATATCTTCTTGTATAAGTGGATACCTTTACAGAGTGGGTTAAAGCTTTCCCTGCTGGAACAGAAAAGGCCACTGCTGTTACTTCTTGTCTGTTAAATGATATCATTTCCGGATTTGGCCTGCCAACTTCCATCCAATCTGACAATGGCCCTCCTTTCATTAGCCAAATCACCCAAACAGTCTCTCAGACCTTTAGCATTCAATGGAATCTCCATGCCCCTTACCCCCCTCAGTCATCAGGAAAGGTAGATAAAGTTAATGGCCTCTTAAAAACACATCTTACCAAACTCACTCTTCAATTAAAAAAGGGCTGGGTATATCCTCTACCTATTGCTCTTCTCCAAATTCGTGCCACTCCCTGGGAACCCACAGGATATAGCTCGTTTGAACTCTTGTATGGCCACACCTTTTTGCTTGGGCCTAACTTTCTCCCAGATACTAGCCCTCTTGGAAACTATCTCCCAGTTCTCCAACAAACTAGGCAGATTTTATCAAGCTGCTAACCTCTTCTTACTCACTCCAGATACCAGGCCTTATGAGGACAACAGCCGGATGATCAGTGCTGGTCAAGGATCTAACCTCTCCAGCTCTACTGCCTCAGTGAAAGGGTCCCTCCCTGTTTGTCCACAGTGCCTCAACTGCTGTCTGTCTACATAACCATCCCCACTGGGTTCACTGGTCCAGGATTAAACTGTGCCCATCAGACAACCAGCCTAGCCCTCCTCTTAGAAGTCGCAAGTACTCTCATCTACCTCCTCTTAGAAGTTGCAAGTACTCTCTGATTTCGCTTAAGCTAACTCGAATTCCTGAAGAATAGACACAAACCACACATGAGTTTAGTTTATATTCTGACATTGGCAGGAATCCCTCTCTTGACTTTGCTATTTGCAGCAGGACTCTACACAGTCACCCCTAAAGCTTGGGCTACACCGCGCAAGCTCTCTATTTGTTACTTTCTGTCTAATCATACATCTGATCACCCTTTTCATCTACATTTAATTGCCCTGTGCTGGCTTTGCCAGTTTACTGTTTTCCTCCAGACCATTTTAGCTAATATCTTGTAGTTCTACCCACAATCTTCTATTCTCGACTCCTTCCTTGAGTGGATAAATGGCCTTGCGTGGCAAGGGACATTCCAATTCTTTCACCTTAATGAAGTTCTCCTCTACTTTTATACTCACTCTTATTCTCAGTCCAACTCTGTCATTCCCTACTCCTTCCTAATTACCATCCAATCCTTACTCCCCTTATGTCCATCTTCCTTCTTCTTTTATTCAGACCTTGCATTTTCCAATTAGTCTCTCAATTCCTACAAAACCATATTCAGGCCATCACTAATCATGCTATATAGCAAATGCTAACAACTCCACAATATCACCCCCTGTCCCAGGACTTCTCAGCAGCTTAAGAAAAGATGCCTTGCCAACCCTCCCCATTCATTTGCCTGTCTTATCCCCAGTCCTGTTTGATAGACTTCACCCTTCTAGGATCAACCAGAAACACCAACCCATCACTCATGAATTCCAGGTAGCACCTGGCTACTGCCAAGATGCAGCATGACACCTCTCCAGAACCCGCACATATCCCTTTTAATCCAAGTCTTCTGGGACCCTCCAATCAATCTTGGCCCAAGGTTTCGTCAGTAAAACTATTATGCTTCCAAGGACTTAACAAAACACTTACTAAACTACAAAAATCACAGACTTTTAGGTGTCCGTGCAGTCCCCTGTGACACTCGAAGAAGCCATGAGAAATATCATCCCTACTCCCTTCTCTAACTTTTTTCTTTTATACATACATAAAAAGATGGGAATGTTAGGCCTTCAAGTACAAGCCTGGCCATTATAGCCTTGGTGACCCTCACATATACTTCTGGATGGTCCACAGAAGCCGGAAAGTCTGGAGTAACCACAAGTAACCAGGTGGCCACAGAAAGAAGTGAAACAACTTGTTCCTGTCTCAACTAATTGCTCGCCCGCCGCAACCTACAACCTGTAATCCTTGTTCCTGCTCAGATTCGCAGAATTTCCCCCCAAGACATAGGTTTCTCAAGACCCCCCACCCTTATAACTATGTAATTTACCTCACCCTCCCTTCTGCTTGCAAGTGATAACCCCACCCTTATGATCATGCCTGTTTATAGTTGATGACCCCATCCTTGTGACCCTGCTTCCCATGATGTCCTTCCCCTCCCCAAGACAGATCACCACCTTTAACTGACCACTGGCCCCAACCTATAAAACCAACTCCTATCCCACTGTCCTCCACTGACTCTCTTTTTGGACTCAGGCTGCCCACATCCAGATGAATAAACAGCCATATTCTTCACACAAAGCCTGCCTGGTGGTCTCTTTATGTGAGTGACAGGCCTAACAATAAATATGTAGAAACCTTATTTTAAAATGTTCAGTGATCCCATATCTGATCTATCTCCCCTTCCAATGTGGGCCCTTCACAACATTCACAACTCACGCTCTAGTACCAGATAGATTATCTGATGTTCCTAGTATCATCTCAGCACATTGTATTATGTTGGTGGCAAAAGGAATTGTGGTTTTTGCACCAACCTAATGTATGTAGCTTACTTCTAGGGTTCTGAATATATTTATATTAAATTATCACTTGAATTTTTGTCTAGATTTGTCCAAACTTCTCCTGAAAATGGCTGCTACTCAAAATTCAATAGATCAACAAAAGAACCACATGGAGCTAGGGTAGCTACGATACAAAAAATTTCAGTAATATTTAGAGAATTGTCTTTGGCTCATGAAAATGTTTTGCCAAGTACTGTGAATGAGATGGCACCAATAAGAGAGTAAAGTAGGAAATGCAAGCTGCCTTCCCTCCTTCTCCACAAAAGAAATCAATAGTTATTCAGCAATGACAATAGCTTTGGGAGGGCTGAAGTTTCCCTTTAAGCACATGCAGCAACATGGTGGAGCATCTAAAAAAGAAAGAGCAACTGAATAAAAGATATTGCTATAAAGCCTGGAATATCTGAGGCGCCTGGAGGTGGCTACAGATAGAGAAGAAATATGGTGGCTATTAGTATCAGCCACAGGGTGGGTGCCATCACAATCCTCAGCAGCTTGCTTTGTAAATAACATGGATAATTTTTGCCATTGAGGTAACCAACAGTCGCCCCTGTTCTATTGCCTCTGGAACATATTGGAAAAAAAAAAAAAAAAAAGTTGTGTCTCCTGGGGTAAATTACTGCTCCTGGAAGGGTCTTAACCCATGATCA